>NW_011494629.1:7060087-7067246 GCF_000754665.1 Bison bison bison
TCTTCACAGTCAGTTTTCATTCCAATCCCCAAGAAAGGCAATGCCAAAGAATGCTCAAACTACCGCACAATTGCACTCATTTCACACACTAGTAAAGTAATGCTCAAAATTCTCCAAGCCAGGCTTCAGCAATATGTGAACCGTGAACTTCCTGATGTTCAAGCTGGTTTTAGAAAAGACAGAGGAACCTGAGATCAAATTGCCAACATCTGCTGGATCATCGAAAAAGCAAGAGAGTTCCAGAAAAACATCTATTTCTGCTTTATTGACAATGCCAAAGCCTTTGACTGTGTGGATCACAGAAGTAAATAGTACAACTTATATTTTGTGAGCTACCCAGTCCCATCCCCTGATCCTTGGGACATATAACTCCACCCTTGACTGTAACATCATTTCTATCTCTCTTAAAGAGTTACTGTTGTTTCCTTTTAGATAATTTGCCTTCATTCTTAATAGAAAAGTTGCAGACTTTATATTGGAGAGTCATCCAAGAACCATCCAAGAAAAAGGAGAAGCACATTCAGAAATATTTGTTCAGAGGTGATAGAAATGGAAAGAATATATTATCATCAACAGATTTCTTCTTCACCACATTAGAAAATATGTATTGTTAAGACCTCTTTATGATTTGAAGTGGAATATTTTAGGGAAAAATACCCAGAGGGATAAAATTAATTTTGATTCCCTTTATAGTACTGAAGAAGGCAGATTATGGCCAAACCAGGGGATAAGATCCCAGCTTCTGCACTCACTGCCTCTAGGATCTGGCGACAATGCGCCTAACCACCCTGGATCTCCATTTCCTCTCTGTCAAATGTGTGTAATAATAGTATTGCTCCAAGTATGGCAGCAGATGCTGGTGGCCCCTTTAAGGCCCCTGGGCATGCTTCCTCCTAAACAACAACCTCTTACTGCAGCCTCCTGGGCCTCTCTGGAAGGGGTTCTCTGACCACTCAGCACCTGTGAGGCAGGCCAGAAGTGCCATGGAGCTAATGGCACCTGGAAGCTGCCCCTTTAACTACTGAAGGAAGAGATGGGTAGGAAATACTCCAGCTTCCTTGCCCCTGTGGGGAGATTCTGAGGTGTTCTCCATCCTCTCTCAGAGAGCCCCAACTGAATCAAGCCCATCCTCCCACAGTGGTAACCGCTCCTGAATGCACCCACCTGGCTTCTTTCCCATCCCCATCCCATTCTCCAACCTGACAAAAACTCCTTGGAGTCACCCCCCAAACAAACTACTTCTTTTCAATTCGCGTCACAGAGAAATGCAACTTAAAGCAATATGAAGTAATTCGTATTATGAAATGCTTTAGAACTCTTTTTTACTCACAGTAAGCACCAAGTAACTTTTGGACAAACTGGAAAAATATCAATAATAATGAAGTAAATATATAAGCTATTTTCCCACCCTTAGATAAGTTGGAGTTGGTAGGGAACCCACAACCAAGGGAAAACTAATGCCTAAGAAAGAGAGCATCTGGTAACATAAAATTCAGTGCTGGTTTTTTGTGTACCTCTGATGTGCTGAAGAATTGATGCCTTTGAACTGTGGTGCTAGAGAAGACTCACGAGAGTCCCTTGGACAGCAAGGAGATCAAACTAGTCGATCCTAAAGGAAATCAATCCTGAATATTCATTCAAAGGACTTATGCTGAAGCTGAAGATCCAACGCTTTGGCCACGTGATGCAAACAGACGACTCATTGGAAAAGACTGTGATGCCAGGAAAGATTGAAGGCAGGAGGAGAAGGGGATGACAGAGGATGAGATGGTTGGATGGCATCACTCACTCGGTGGACCTGAATTTGAGCAAACTCTGGGAGATGATGAGGGACAGAGAGGCCTGGCGTGCTGCCGGAGTCCTGGCATGCTGGGGTCGCAGAGTCAGCATGACTGAACAAAAACATATGCAGATAATGCAACATTATATGGAGATAATGCAACATTATATGCAAATATCTTCAGTAACAAGGATAAAATATGAGGCTTCATATTTTCCCTCCAGGCTCAGAAATTTCCTGACATGTACATATACACATATTCACAAACATATATTTATAGATCTGTATGTATGTACTCAACACACACAATCCTACACATTGTAGGAACATAAGCAACCATATTTACATGCTTTCTTTGATAAGCAATGATTGGGAAGGCCATGGCCAAGGGCAGAGTAAGCTTCTGTAATGGTCATGGCTAATACTGAGCTAGTATGGTGCAACCATAACCAGATGTTAAAATATTGAAATAGCTCCATACCTATTGGTTAGTAGCCATTGTCATTTCCATTCAACTATTTACAATGTTTCATTATCAGAAAGTGTAGTGGTTAATGTGCAATAAAGTGTTCTAATTCCTAATCCAGAAATAATTGGAACAGATTTCTTAATATTGTCATGATAAATTTATCTTTAAATGAACAGTATGATTTTATGTGACCAAACAACTCACCATCAAGAGTGGTGATTTTTAAACATAAGGTCGGATAACCTTCAACTGGAAGTACAATAATAATCATGAAATAAAATAATAAAAACACCTTTGAATTATTAATATGATTTCATACTATATGCTTTTGAGTTCAAAAATTCCCTATGTATGGATAATTAATGTCAAATTTAGAAATTAAATATTGAATAAGCCATGAACATACATCTTTCCACAATTAAATTCAATATTAATGAATTCAAATTTAATTTGAATTTAATTAGCTTTGAGCAAAACATCTATTACATTACTGTTGCTAATTCAAATTTAATTGATTGTGTAGTTTCCTTTGTATTTAACCTGAGAACTTTATACTAAAGCTAAAAAGTTAATACCTAGGTTTACGTTCTTACACATTTAAGTGACATCATAATAAGGATGATCTGAGTTGAGGTCCATGGCATTTTTCTCCTTTTATAATAACTTTGTATCCAGGTCTTGCAACACAGAGCTTGCGGGCTTTTGCACCCAGCAACCCAGGTTTGCATTCTGACCCTGCATCAGACGCTAACTCAGTTTCTTAGGCAAGTCAGTTAACTTTTCTGAGCCTTTGTTCCTTCATATTGAATATGAAGCTAATCCCTCCCCCACCCCTCCCCACCTCCCCACCGGATTCTCTGCGGGGATTTAAAGGATGGTATCAGTAAAGCATCAGCTTCATTCCAGCCTGGGAAGGGCATTAGTAAATGTAACTTTCCCTCTGCTTTCCCTTTCCCCTTCACTGGGGAGATGGGTCCTTTTGGTTAGCTCTTGTTTTGTTTTTTGTTTTAATCTGTGAGTGTTAAAAAGTAAGTCAGCCTTTACCCTTGGAATCTGAGCTTCCCAGCAGGGCCCCTCCATAGTTTAAGGCGGCCCAGCACAAAACGAAAGTACAAAGCTCTGTTGCAAACAGGGCTGTGGAAGGTGTTAAAATAGAAAAAGTTTCCTTTCTTTTTTGGCCTCTTTAGATCTGCCTTGGTGTTAATTTCCTAGTTAACAGCACGCCCCCTGGGCACCTGAATGCCCTGAGTTGGGCTCAGACTCTCATGGACCCCCAGGGACCTGCCCGCAGAGCACGCATATGCACGTGCGCATGCGCAGCCTACTGCCTGCAGAATTTATCCTGTCCTTCACCTGGGTGAGCCCTCTGCCTGCCTTGGCCATCATGTGACAGCCCAGCTGTCCCCATTCTTGTACCCAGTTCCCCGCCTGAGGCACTTGCTGGGTGGGAGCTGAAGGAGGCCGGAGAAGACCCAGTGCTCCAGAGAGTGGAGAGGAGAAGGCTAAGAGTGTGTTGCAAAGTAGATGCAGGAAGCTTCCTTGTGTGAAAAAGCTTTCAATATCCTACACAAGCCCTGTTGTCCCATCAGACTTCTTGTATAAAACAAAATCAAGGATCATGTTGTTATGAATTGCAAGATGGCATCCTCAGAGTATTGAACTCTTAAGAGCAACCCTCCTGAGAGCAGGGCCCTGTTCCCAATTAAGTTGGCCAACCTACATGTTTATGGTGGTGGTTATCTTCCCACGAACTTCACAGAAATTAGAAAACTCATCTAGCACGTAAAAAGGCGTGCCTCTGAATGGGAGGAAATAGAAGGGTTTCAGAAGGGCTATGCGTGGCAGAAGTTAACGCCTTCCATGGAGCAAGCCTATGCCTGCCCCTGTCCCTCCACCGCCCCATAAACACCAGGCACTAGGACCAACTAGTCTCAGATCTGAGTAGGTGTTCATGGAGGGCAGAACCATCTGGGCCATATAGCACTGGGACAGAGCTCAGGTAGGGTAATGTTTTCCTCCTGTTATCACAGAGCAACCGTGCTGCTGTCATGGGAACTGCAGCTCTCTTGACAGCCAAGATCTCCTGTGATGTGCCCCCCATCCAGGCTGGGCTCCATTCATTCCTCTTTGGTTGCTTGGTTTTCAGTTTTAGTTTCCATGCATTCTGTGGCCAAATATAAGGTGAGAGATCTAGAACTTTCCAAAATATTCAATTCTGTTTATATTAATACATACTGAGCCCTAGAAAGAAATCCAACAAAGTTCATGTTATTAACCATCCCACAGGCCAAATTGAGTTTCAGTTCAGAATATCCCTCTCTCAGAGTGAAGACTTTGTAGCCCCAAGACATTGCATGATGCCCACACAGGGTACAAACTCAGTGAAATTATTTGTTACGTGAATGGCTGAGTGACTGGCACATTGATCTAAGCCTTGGTGTTTGCTGTTGCTGGAATTTCTTTCCCCTCATAGTTACTAAAGGAAAATCAGCAGAACAAGTATTATTCCTCATTGCACATATGAATAAATGAGGCTGAGACTCCGGAGGGATAAGTTCCCAAAGTTAGAGGGCTAGAATCAGAATATAGGTATCCTGAGCCCAAATGCAGGGATTTTGGCTTCTAAATTTTTACAGCAAAATTAAGCTATCAACTTGAGTGGATTTGATTGCGTTGACAGCCGTACTTTTCTTAGCAAGGCATATTTGCTGCTATCTTATATGTTTTGTCTTATAAGTTATCCCTTTGGTGAGCCAGAGAGACAAAACACATTTTGAGGGGAGACATGTTTTATTAGCTAGGGATGATGATGAACCAACAAAAGTAAAAGCTTTAGCTAGATCGTTGTCACTGTCCAAAGAGAATCGTCTCTCCAGTGTCCTTTTGGTACATCTATTAGACAAGCCCCCATTTCTGAGCAATACATGCTTAGAAAGACAAGGCAGTGCAAAATCATGATTATAGACCCAAGTTCTGGAACTCAACACACCAAAATTTCTGCTTTAGCACTTAATAAGTGGGTGACCTTGGGAGAAATTAATCTCTCTTGGCATTAATGTCTCATTTGTAAAATTGAGATCATAAAAATAGAAAACTTGGAAGGTGGTTGTGAGACATTACTGGTAAAGTGCTTAGCAAGTCCCTGGCATGTGGTTAAGAGTATCATGTGTATTATCTACACTAGTGAAGGCAGATGACCACAGGAAGGAAGGGGAATGTTGCCTTCAGACATGAATTAATCGGTGAAATATTCCCCTTGCACGTAGGTCATGGCACATCCCTGCGTGAGCGCATAAACAGATTAAATTCCCTTGTCCAGATGGCTAAATAAATTAAATACACCAACCCAACTGAAATAAAGGTGCAAAGTTCTATATTTTCAGCCCACCATTAGTGGCTTCTCTGTGTTTTACGGGATTCAGCCAGTAGGCACTAAACTTGTCTCAAGACACAAGTCCTTCGGTGTTTTTTTTCTTTCTGTATGTGAAAAAAATCACATATAGACCTTTCTGACCTTTTGGAAGGCAGTTTCAGAAAGTAAAGCTGAGACTGAAAAAAAACAAAACAAAACGAAACGAAACTAAAACTTATGTTTGTTGCTAAATTCATACAGAATTGTGATTGGGGGTTTCATTGATAATAAAAGGATCCAAGATCATTCCTAGTGAAAAATTAATTACTCCAGGCTTATGTTTCCTTAAATGTATGAGATAGAGTCTCTTTCTACAATTTGGAAATGCACAGTTGTCTTGTGATCCTATTTCTCATACTCAACCACAGAGAGCTGTTAGTCCTTGCTTAGTTTTCCTCCTTCAAGACAGATCAGCTCAAAGGGAGGATTAAAGGGGATGGCGGGGCCATGCCAACAATCTTGAGACAAGTGGAATCCAACCAACACTTTCAGAGTCTCTCCTCCCAGAAGGCCAGCTGTAGCTGTGTGAGCCTAGTATCACCATAGTAATGACATCTCCATGCAAACTCAGGTCTCATGGAAACTTTAGAATATACACACCAATTTGCTTATTCCTGCAGTGCAGAGAGCAAGCAAAACTATCCAAACTTCTGTTTATATTGCTTTTCTTTAGAGATAAAACCTGTTAATGGGTATCTAGGTACAAGGACCCATTTGATGAATGCTAAACCTCCAAATAGTAGGAAAAACTGAAGTAGCTAGGAAGAGGACAAATTGATTTTAAAAGACATTTTGTGATACACCTATTCAACAGATATTGAGAACCTTCTGTTTTCCAGACACTGTCCTAGGCTTTGGGCATGGAGCCCTGAGCAAGACAGACATAGTCCCCTCTTTTTGGGGTACTTATGTTAATGGGGAAGACAGACAGTAAACAGATCATTTAGGAAATACATTTTAAGGACTAGATGCCAAAAAAAGCAAACAAAACAGCAGCACCTTAGACTTCTTATGAAGGAGAAATGTGCATTGTCCTCCTAGGATAATTGAGAATTAAATCTAAGACTCAGTTTCTTCATCAGTAAAATGGGAATGATTCAACTTATAGGTTTATGGTGAGGCTCAGGTAATGAGCATTAAGTTTGGTTTTGAAATTTGGATATGAGTCTTTATTAAGTTATAATTTTGTAAAAAGCAATATTCAGAGCACTTCAACAGAAAACTCCCCATGCACACTTCACAGGACAGCCCTTGGAAATTGGAAATAACACCAAATGAAGGAATTTCATACCAGGAACTGGTTTCACATGGACTTGTTGCCTTGGTTGGAATATAAGATTCAGTTCAGTTCAGTCACTCAGTCGTGTCCGACTATTTGTGACCTCATGAGTCACAGCACACCAGGCCTCCCTGTCCATCACCAACTCTCGGAGTTCACTCAGACTCACGTCCATCAAGTCGGTGATGCCATCCAGCCATCTCATCCTCTGTCGTCCCC
>NW_011494629.1:7067365-7067928 GCF_000754665.1 Bison bison bison
GATTGATATTTCTCCTGGCAATCTTGATTCCAGCTTGTGTTTCTTCCAGTCCAGCGTTTCTCATGATGTACTCTGCATAGAAGTTAAATAAACGGGGTGACAATATACAGCCTTGACGTACTCCTCTTCCTATTTGAACCAGTCTGTTGTTCCATGTCCAGTTCTAATTGTTGCTTCCTGACCTGCATACAAATTTCTCAAGAGGCAGGTCAGGTGGTCTGGTATTCCCATCTCTTTCAGAATTTTCCACAGTTGATTGTGATCCACACAGTCAAAGGCTTTGGCATAGTCAATAAAGCAGAAATAGATGTTTTTCTGGAACTCTCTTGCTTTTTCGATGATCCAGCAGATGTTGGCAATTTGATCTCTGGTTCCTCTGCCTTTTCTAAAACCAGCTTGAACATCAGGAAGTTCACGGTTCACATATTGCTGAAGCCTGGCTTGGAGAATTTTGAGCATTACTTTACTAGCGTGTGAGATGAGTGCAATTGTGCGGTAGTTTGAGCATTCTTTGGCATTGCCTTTCTTGGGGATTGGAATGAAAACTGACCTTTTCCAGTCCT
>NW_011494629.1:7068399-7071335 GCF_000754665.1 Bison bison bison
GCATTCTTTGGCATTGCCTTTCTTGGGGATTGGAATGAAAACTGACCTTTTCCAGTCCTGTGGTCACTGCTGAGTTTTCCAAATTTGCTGGCATACTGAGTGCAAATAAGCCAACTTGGAATCAACCTCAAGCTGTTATTTTTTTTATCCTCACATTCAGTGATACTCCTTATTTATTTCTAACTCTCTTTAATTTGCTGAATCATGTTGAAATTAAACCAGTTCTGATTTGAGGATTTCTTTTTTTAAGGAAAATGGTGATCCTCTTGCTTCATGCTTGCATATGTAGGAGTCAGCCAAGATTAGAAAAATCAATTTGAAGCTGATAGAAGCCTTAATTAACGGCTCATCTTTTAAAGTTTATGAATCCCTTTGAAGGTCAGTGAGTCACTGTTCATTTTAATTAACTTGGGAAGAGACACATCGGAATTTAAAATGTGGCTATGGTTAAGAATTGGCCCATGTAAAAAATGACATTGACTTAACGTATGTTTGGGCTTCCGTATGTGGTGGCTCAGTATGTGCCACTGTAACGTATGTGGTGGCTCAGCTGGTAAAGAATCCTCCTGAAATGCAGGAGACCTGGGTTCAGTTCCTGGGTTGGGAAGATCCCCTGGAGAAGGGAATGGCTACCCACTGCAGTATTTTGGCCTGGAGAATTCCGTGGACTGTATAGTCCATGGGGTCGCAAAGAGTTGGACACGACTGCGCAACTTTCACTCAGGTAACATATTTTTCACCCTGTGTGCCTGATTCTTGGCCATTACAGTCATAGATATAAACAAGTTTCTGCTGTTCAGCATTAGATTAGCAGTTTACTCACCCTTGAACAACTGATGATGCTCCATCTCATGCAACATCAGCAAAATTTTGATTATGTTACTTGCCTTCCACAAGAGAAGTGTCAGAGAAAGGAAGAAAAAAAAAGCTGCAATCTTTGGATTGTAATTAAGTTCCTCCGTGGTCTCCCCAAGTACCCTATCTCTCCACCACTTTTATATTCTTAAAAAATTACATTGTGAACACACACACACATGATATCTCCCTCAAAGTGCTCCAAATTTAGCCTCATAATTACGTGTTCACACTAGAGTATGCAGCTTCCTACTCCAGAGGTCCTTCTGTCCGTGTCTTTCCCATCTCAGAACATTATTTTCCAAGTTTCAGCTCAAAAGTCACACCTTGCAAAGTGTGTATCTTGAATCTCCCCAAGTCAGGGTGAAGTTGCTTCAGATTCTCTACTCCTCTGCTCATAGGCTTTCTGCTGACCAGGGTGCTGGGTGAATGGGGTGGTGGCCACAGATACCCTGCATTATGGTTCAGACAGAAAACATAACCCCTGCCCCTTATCCAGAAGCAGATGGACTGCAGTGAAGTACATGCCACTAGGCAATGGCAGAACACCTTTGATTAGAGGGACCTCACTGAATAATTCACATATGATTAACTCAGCCCCAGGTAATCAAGAATCCACAGAATTTAATATCCTTTCTGATTGGGCTTTCATGAATTTAAGACCACAGTTTTAAACCCATAAGCAATCTTAAGATGAGGCCCAACAATCTCACATAAGTGGCAGCATCTGTCTCTTGCCAAGCCTTGTCATCCTTGTACCAACTCTAGGGCATGGGCCCCATATTCATTCTTGTTTTCTAGACTCTTTCATATCTACCATTGATTTCTTAGGTTTCTGGTAGTACTTGTACCAGTGACTCCAGAGTTTGCTTAATTTTGAGTCCCGCAACCTCATCATCTACAGATTTCTACTAATCTGGGCAGTAACAACATCCATCTTCTCTTGACCTTGGTAAAAACACTGACCTATTAGAGAATAGTTTGTTTGGTTTTTTTAATATTTACTTATTTATTTGTTTGGCTGTGCCAGGTCTTAGTTGAGGCTTGTGGGATCTATTAATAGTTCTATGACCAGGGAGCAAACCCGGGTCCCCTGCACTGGAAGTGCAGAGATTAACCACTGCACCACCAGGGAATTCCCTATACTTATAGTTTTGTCTAGTCCAAGTGTTGGGTAAATGAGATCCTACAGTTCATAGCCTCTGTTGTCTGGCTTCATTCGCCTAGCATAATGCATGTGAGCTTTAGTCATGTTGTTGTGTATATCGGAAGTTCATTCATTTTTTTTAATATAAATGTACTTATTTTAATTGCAGGTTAATTACTTTACAATATTGTATTGGTTTTGCCATACATCAACATGAATCCGCCACGGGTATACACGTGTTCCCCATCCTGAACCCCTCCTCCCTCCTCCCTCCCTGTCGTCCCAGTGCACCAGCCCCAAGCTTCCTGTATCATGCATCAAACCTGGACTGGCAATTCGTTTCATATATGATATTATACATGTTTCAATGCCATTCTTCCAAATCATCCCACCCTCTCCCTCTCCCACTGAGTCCAAGAGACTATTCTATATATCTGTGTCTCTTTTGCTGTCTCGCATACAGGGTTATTGTTATCATCTTTCTAAATTCCATATATATGTGTTAGTATACTGTGTTGGTGTTTTTCTTTCTGGCTTACTTCACTCTGTATAATAGGCTCCAGTTTCATCCACCTCATTAGAACTGATTCAAATGTATTCTTTTTAATGGCTGAGTAATTCTCCATTGTGTATATGTACCACAGCTTTCTTATCCATTCATCTGCTGATGGACATCTAGGTTGCTTCCATGTCCTGGCTATTATAAACAGTGCTGTGATGAACATTGGGGTACATGTGTTTCTTTCAATTCTGGTTTCCTCAGTGTGTATGCCCAGCAGTGGGATTGCTGGGTCATAAGGCAGTTCTCGGAGAAGGCAGTGGCACCCCACTCCAGTACTCTTGCCTGGAAAATCCCATGGATGGAGGAGCCTGGTAGGCTGCAGTCCATGGGGTCGCTAAGAGTTGGATATGACTGAGCAACTTCACTTTCACT
>NW_011494629.1:7071587-7079714 GCF_000754665.1 Bison bison bison
TATTTTCTCCCATTCTAAAGGCTGTCTTTTCACCTTGCTTATAGTTTCCTTTGTTGTGCAGAAGCTTTTGATTTTAATTAGGTCCCATTTGTTTATTTTTGCTTTTATTTCCAATATTCTGGGAGGTGGGTCATAGAGGATCCTGCTGTGATTTATGTCGGAGAGTATTTTGCCTATGTTCTCCTCTAGGAGTTTTATAGTTTTTGGTCTTATGTTTAGATCTTTGATCCATTTTGAGTTTATCATTTTTATAAGTGAGGATGTTTTCAAGTACAGCTCTTTAGATCACCTCTTAACCTGAATTATGCCCGATCTATAAAAATATGTGTTCTTTTTCCTGTCCCCCATGCTTGCTCCAAAGTCACACAACCTTGTACTTTTCACTGCAGTGACCACCACTTATCCTCCATGCTAAGCTCTTTGGTTAAATTATATCTTTTTTTTTTTTTTAATTATATCTTAACATGACCCCAGAGCAGGAAAAATGTTATTAAGACTTTTGAATACCTGAGAAGCAAAACTTTTAAGATGTTTTCTGCACTCTTCCAAGAATATTCATGATGTCTTCCTGGGTCCAAGGTGTCCTCTGAGATTCGTTTAGAAGGACTTGAACAAGGCTACACATTAAAGTATTTTATCCAATTATATTTCTTCTCTCTTTTTTCCTTTCTTCCTTCCTTCTTTCCTTTTCTATTCTTCTCTCAATTTTTTTCTCTCTCTCCTGGTAAAAAGTATCTTCCCACCTGGAGCAAATCAAATAGGAAACTGGTGGGGTTTTTAATTTGAATAGTATCAGAGTTTGTAAAGAATTTTTTTCTGGATCAACTGCTGGCAATCAACAAGCACATTTCCATAGAGCACATTAAGTGGCAATAATGCTCTGAAAAAGAATAAGTCAAGAAAGAGGATGGGAAACACCTGGGGAAAGACAGTCAGTGAGTGTCCCTGGAGGTAGCCATGTATAACAGGTGTCTGTGCAAAGCAGATTTCCAGCAGTTGGGAGAACGAGGACCAAATCCCTGAGGTGGAAGCATGTTGATATATTTCTTTACAGTCCAGTTTGCTGATTCTTTAAAAGATAATCTTTTAGAAGTTTCTGATAATAGTAAGTGTAAATACAGTTGATCTTGAACAGCATGTGTTTGAACTGTGTGGGTCTACCCCTTACATGTGGTTTTTTCCAATAGTAAATAATACAATATTATGAGGTCCCAGGTTGGTTGAATCTGGGAATGTGGAACTGTGGATATGGAGGGCCGAACATAAGTTACACAAGGATTTTCAACCCAGTGAAGGGCTAGTACCCTTACACTCTGCCAATCCCTACCTCCCCAAGTCTCCCATGTTGTTTAAGAGTCAACTATATTAAATATCCTTTGGGTTAAGAAAAAACATAACACAATAGGAATACCAAAGGCCAGAGAAAGCCCTGCATTTTATTTCCACTGAGGCATCTGCATTCCTGAGATGATGACCTGGTCAGTTTCCTTTGACAGCAGCTCTGACCACTAATCACAAGCTCCAGTCCCAGCCTCTCAGGCTGCCTGGTGAGACTGTTAACTTTGACCCCACTTTATTTTTAGTTGAACCAAGTTTATAACAGACACACACACTGTGAATGACCCACAAACCCTCAAATCAAAAAGTCAACTGGAAAGAATGTCTGTGGGTGTGCTGTTGCAAAATGGAATAAATTGTTTTCAGGATTTATGACTACCTTTTAGAAAGACAGTCCATGATATACTTTCTTTTTTTTCCCCTCATGCTGTTGTCTCTCTGAAATCTTTTTCTGTTCCTCCCTAGTCACATCAGTGATCTGGAGGGAAGATCTTCAACTGCAGCCTGTAGTTTGCCTATCGAGTTATTTTGTTTGAGTTTGATAAGTAATTCCTCAGCGGATCATTTGTAAGTGACTACCGCACTTGAGATGTTTTTGAGATAAAGCATTCCTGAAAACTTTACATTCTGCAAAATCGTGCTCTTTAAATAACCGGGCTTATGAATTAAAGGAGATGGGCGCTGATGCCACGGCATATCTACAGCCTTAACAAAGCAATGACTTGAACCTGGGGAAGAAGGTGTCATGAACTTTCTTGGCAGCAGACACTAAAAATGAATAAAGCCACCAGGGTGAATATGGCAACAAGCCATTGGATTGGATCACAGCTGCAGGAACTGAGACCAGACTGATGGAAGGGCCCTGTTGCTAAGGTGGGAGGCAGGGGAACCTGCCCTGAGCCAAGAGAGGCCTCACAGCAGGGAGCTGTATCTTGGGGGAGAGTAGAGGAGGGGCAGGAAAAACAGAATGCAGAAATTTGTGTTGAACTTTCTTAAAACGTAGCTAAAGGGGCTCCTTCCTCAGGTACAGCAGCCAGATTGAGGGGTCTTCCTTCCCTGTGAAAGGTTATAATTCTGTTCTTCCTTGCTTGCTTCCCATTGGATAGGAAGGTTCGTGTGTGAGCCAGCACAAAGGTCCTGTTACATTGATAGCATTTCCCTATTTACCATCTGTTTGTGGACTTCTTCACATTACAGAAGCCATACCTTGCAGGAAAACTGACTGTATTTGACCCATTAAAAACTGGATTCTCTTAAACTAGGAAAAACACTTAAGGATGTTGCAATGGTTTCTGAATAAGAATGGTGACAATGATAGATTCTATTTATTTAGTGCTTTCCATGGGCTACACACTTTGCTAAATATTTTGTAGATAATATCATATTCAATCATCACAGTGATCCTATGTCAGAGGAATTTCTATCCCTTTTTTACCCGTGACAGAATGGGGATTAAGAGAAGTGCGGTAAATTGACTGATGTCACCTCGCCAAGAACTCAGAACTCATTTCCAAGCCTCATGCGCTTAGCCATCTCTTGATTGATTCTGTGAACTTAGACCTAAGTCTTAAAATGATTATTCATTCAAAGATGGATTTAATACCAGGAGAACATTATAAAGTAGGTCCCAGTCTACAGAAGTCTTCTCTGGATAATAAAAAATGCATCATTTATACTATTTTTAATTTTTTTTCCTGAAGTATAGTTGATTTACAGCACTGTATTAGTTTCAAGAATACAGCAGTGATTCAGACATATATAGAGATACAGATATATTCTTTTTCAGATTTCTTTTCCTTATAGATTACTACAAAATATTGAGTATAGTTCCCTAAAGCACCATTTCTGTGCTCCTTTTACCTCAGGTTTCCACTGTCTGTGTACCAAAGCAACAGCTATCCAACCTTAGTGTTGTGAGCACACCATCAAATCAGGTGGGCTCAACATATTGTTCCGTGCTGTATTTTGCTAAATGTACTGCAAACATTATGCTGAGAAGGGCTCTAGGAAGTTTGGAGACCAGAATGAGAATGTAAGACTAAGATGCCAGGTAGATATGGACAAAGAATGGGAAGGTTTAAAATAGCAAATAATTACTCTCTGCCTCTGCTCTTTTTTTTTTTGGCTTCAAACAAAAGAAATTTATTGTCTCACAGTTCTGGGAGCCAAAGAGCGGAAATCAAGGTGTCAACAGGGCCTTACCCCCTCTAAAAGAGTTCAGGAATTCCTTCCTGGTGTCACCTGCCTTCTGGTGGTTTGCTGTCAATCTTTAGTCCTCCTGATTTGCAGCTGCATCATGCCAGTCTCTTCCTGGGAATCACCTGGCATTCATCCTGTGTCTCTCTTTTTATAAAGACACCAGTCCTATTGAATTAGGGGCTACTTTTTGTCACCTACTGCTATTGTGACCTCATTTGAACTTAACTAATTGTATCTACAATGACTCTACTTCAAAATCAGGTCACAACATGATACCCTGGGTGTTAGGACTACAACAGATATCTTTGAGGGATACAATTCAACCCATCATATAATCGATTCTTTTTTTTTTCATTTTTCACTAAGTATATTGCTTAACCTTTCATGGCTTGGAATACTGCCTCTGAAAAATATCTCCTTTATTGTATTTACACCTCCATTGAGCTTCCATGGTGGCTCAGATGGTAAAGAATCCACCTGCAATGCAGGATACCTGCGTTTGATCCCTGGATTGGGAAGATCCCCTGGAGAAGGGAATGGCTATGCAGTACAATATTCTTGCCTGGAAAATTCCATGGACAGAGGAGCCTGGCAGGCTACAGTCCATAGGGTCACATTACGAGCCCCTGAGGAATATTTGACAGTGCTTTTTGAAATGCTTAAAAATTTATATGTTGTTCAGACATTTAGTCACTAAGTTGTGTTCACCTCTTCATGACCCCATGGACTGCAGTACACCAGGTTTCCCTGTCCTTCACTATCTCCCAGAGTTTGTTCTAACTCATGTCCAACGAGTCCATGATGCCAACCAACCATCTTATCCTCTGTTGTCCCCTTCTCCCCTTGCCCTCAATCTTTCCCAACATCAGGGTCCTTTCCAGTGAATTGGCTCTTCACATCAGGTGGCCAAAGTATTGAAGCTTCAGCTTCACCATCAATCTTTCCAGTGAATATTCAGCGTTAGTTTCCCCTAGGATTCCCTGGTTTGAAATCCTTGCAGACCAAGGGACTTTAAGAGTCTTCTCCAGCACCACAATTTGAAAGCATCAATTCTTTGGTGCTCAGTCTTCTTTATGGTCTCACATCCTTACTTGACTACTGGAAAAACCATAACTTTGACTATACAGGCCTTTGTTGGCAAAGTAATGTCTCTGCCTTTTAATATGCTGTCTAGGTTTGTCATAGCTTTTCTTCCAAGGATCAGACATCTTTTACTTCTGTGGCTGCAGTCATCGTCTGCAGTGATTTGGAGCCCAAGAAAAGAAAATCTGTCTCTGTTTCCACTTTTTCCCCTTCTATCTGTCATAAAGTGATGGGACTGGATGTCATAATCTTCGTTTTTTGAATGTTGAGTTTTAAGCCAGTTTTTTTCACTCTCTTTTTCACCCTCATCAAGAGGCTGTGTATTTCCTCTTCACTTTTTACCATTAGAGTGATATCATTTGCGTATCTGAGGTTGTTGATATTTCTCCCAGCAATCTTGATTCCAGCTTGTGATTCATCCAGCCTGGTATCTCATATGATGTACTGTGCTCAGAAGTTATATAAGCAGAGTAACAGTATACAGCCTTGACACACTCTTTTCCCAATTGTGAACCAGTCTGTTGCTCCATGTCCAGTTCTAACTGTTGCTTCTTGACATGCATACAGGTTTCTCAGAAAACAGATAAGGTGGTCTGGTATTTCCATCTCTTTAAGAATTTCCCACAGTTTGTTGTGATCCACACAGTCAAAGGCTTTAGCATAGTCAATAAAGGAGATGTTTTTCTTGAATTCCCCTGCTTTTTCTACGATCCAGTGGATGTTGGCAATCTGATCTCTGGCTCTTCTCCCTTTTATAAATCCAACTTCGACATCTGGAATTTCTCAGTTCATGTCCTGTTGAAGCCTAGCTTGAAGGATTTTGAGCATTATCTTTCTAGGATGTGAAATGAGTGCAATTGTATGGTAGTTTGAACATAACTACAAAAAGAGATGGGCTTCCCAGGTGGCTCAGTGGTAAAGAACATGCCTGCTAATGCAAGAGATGTAAGAGACAAAGGTTTGATCCCTGGGTCATGAAGATCCCCTGGAGAAGGGCATGGCAACCCATTCCACTATTCTTGCCTGGAGCATCTCATGGACAGAGGAGCCTGGCAGGCTATATATAGTCCATGAGGTTGCAAAGAGTCAGACACTTCTGAAGCAGTTTAGCATGCACATACACATAAAAAGAGGTCTGATTTCAAATCATGAAGAATCTGGAAATAAATACCAGAGATCTAGAGTTTCAAACATTAAGAAAAATTAAAAATTGGCAGTTCATTTCAGTTCAGTGGCTCAGTCGTGTCCGACTCTTCGCGACCCCATGAATCGCAGCACGCCAGGCCTCCCTATCCATCACCAACTCCCCGAGTTCACTCAGACTCACGTCCATAGAGTCAGTGATGCCATCCAGCCATCTCATCCTCTGTCATCCCCTTCTCCTCTTGCCCCCAATCCCTCCCAGCATCAGAGTCTTTTCCAATGAGTCAACTCTTCGCATGAGATGGCCAAAGTACTGGAGTTTCAGCTTCAGCATCATTCCCTCCAAAGAAACCCCAGGGCTGATCTCCTTCAGAATGGACTGGTTGGATCTCCTTGCAGTCCAAGGGACTCTCAAGAGTCTTCTCCAACACCACAGTTCAAAAGCATCAATTCTTCGGCGCTCAGCCTTCTTCACAGTCCAACTCTCACATCCATACATGACCACAGGAAAAACCATAGCCTTGACTAGACGAACCTTTGTTGGCAAAGTAACGTCTCTGCTTTTCAATATGCTATCTAGCTTGGTCGTAACTTTCCTTCCAAGGAGTAAGCGTCTTTAAATTTCATGGCTGCAGTCACCATCTGCAGTGATTTTGGAGCCCAGAAAAATAAAGTCTGACACTGTTTCCACTGTTTCCCCATCTATTTCCCATGAAGTGGTAGGACTGGATGCCATGATCTTCGTTTTCTGAATGTTGAGCTTGAAGCCAACTTTTTCACTCTCCACTTTCACTCTCATCAAGAGGCTTTTTAGTTCCTCTTCCCTCTCTGTCATAAGGGTGGTGTCATCTGCATATCTGAGGTTATTGATATTTCTCCCGGCAATCTTAATTTCAGCTTGTGTTTCTTCCAGTCCAGCGTTTCTCATGATGTACTCTGCATATAAGTTAAATAAACAGGGTGATAATATACAGCCTTGACGTACTCCTTTTCCTATTTGGAACCAGTCTAAAAATTGGCAGTAGCATGCAGAATAATGAAAATGTTACCAATGAGAACACTAAAGGGTTAACCTTATTTTCTTCTTTGAACTTATAAGCTGACTCTTCTTCAGAATCAGCTACCTTTACATAATCTATTCCTCTTGTAACTCTTGGCTTCCTTCTGACGTCAAAAATGACAGAATCATAAAAAACTGCAAAAAGGAGAAAGAGAGAAATTTGAAGTAATGGCAGGAAATAACTGTACCATATCAATTATTTTTTTATATTTAGTAATGTACAACATGGATTAAAAATGAAAATACATTTTATAATTCTCTACTATTCCAAACTCTAAATCAGTGGAAGTGGCTCTAAAGCCATTCAAGTCTTTAGAAAACCTTGAGAAATATTCATGTATCTTGTTAACCAATCATTCTATACTTACTATATTGATTTATGTTTCTCATGGTTTATGGTCTCAAAAATGTCAAAAATGGGACCCCTGGAAGCTGAAAAATAGACATAAAGTAGTTTGGGTCAAGCCATATTACCTACTGTGAGTAAAAATTTCAGAAGTTAAAACTGTGAATTAAGTATTGATTTTTTTAATCTCACATTGAAATGCCCTCATGGTGATAATTCAGTGTAATGTTCTATAAAATTTGGGAAATTTATCAGTAGTCTAGTGGTGACCAAGTAGATGAAGCCAAATCAATCCATAATCTCACTTCATCTCTGTATCTCTATTCATTTCCCACCTTTCTCTGTATCTATCTTCCGTTTGATAGAAAAAATATGGATCTACATTGCATATATATTCCTATGGATTTCTTTTTTTTAAAATGTTCTTTGGTTTTACCTTTAATTTTTTTTACTGTGATTCCTTTTTAACATTTCAATATCTTGTCAGCTTAAAAAAGGAAAAAGAATTATAAAAAGAAAGAAACGTGAGTTTGGAGACATAGGTGTTAGAACTGTAAGTCTGATTCCTTCTGATCCAAGGCTTTCTCTTCAACACTCTCAATTTTTGTATAAACTTGTTTGATCTTTTTTATGTTTAAGACTAATTAATGCACTAATTTTTCTCTTAAGACCAATTAACACAGTAATTTACACTTTTTTTCCCTAAGTGTGGGTGTCTGATTCACTGTGTTGCTTCCCTCTCAGTCATGTTATAAGCTACAGAAAAAAGTCAGATCTAACAATTTTTATAGAGCATATTGTAAGATATTTACCTGTTGAATCATTATTCTAAAGGAGATGAGTGCTCTTTGGAAGGAATGATGCTAAAGCTGAAAGTCCAGTACTTTGGCCACCTCATGCGAAGAGTTGACTCATTGGAAAAGACTCTGATGCTGGGAGGGATTGGGGGCAGGAGGAG
>NW_011494629.1:7079814-7097454 GCF_000754665.1 Bison bison bison
CAGGAGGAGAAGGGGATGACAGAGGATGAGATGGCTGGATGGCATCACCGACTCGATGGACATGAGTTTGAGTGAACTCCGGGAGTTGGTGATGGACAGGGAGGCCTGGCGTGCTGAGATTCATGGGGTCCCAAAGAGTTGGACACAACCGAGTGACTCAACTGAACTGAACTGAATCATTATAGCAACTCCAGGAGCTAGATTTTTTTTTTATCATTATCATTCTGTAGTTGAAGAAATACTCATACATCTATTCATTCCTGTACACACTCAACTGTGTAGGAGAAACTGTACTGCATATCTTTGGTTGTCTCTCACAATACTATACTTCAAGACCAGACCAATGTGTAGGTAATATAATCAACAGTGAGTATGTGAGCTTCTTAAATTTTTTCTGCACATACTGTAACTAAGAGATGGGACAGAAGGAGTTCATTATCTCAACATCATTAGCTTTTTCATATTTTTGTAGATGTCAATATGAAAATTTAACCCAAGGAAATCTTCATTTTAATGTTTGAATAGAAATAGTTATTTTTCTTTATAAGCAATCACATAAAAGGTAAAAATCATATAAATTTTAAAAAGGATAGAGAAAATTTATAATGCTTAGAATCTTACTATCTAGACAAGCTAGACATTAACAATAGGCAAATACATTTGAAAATCTTTATGAGTTATATGTGTGTATGTTAACAATAAAGTATCTTTTTCCAAATGATATGCTTTTGATTTTTCATGTCAATAAATACATATGTACATTGTTACTCATTAAATGAATATTTTTTCTACTGTATGTGTTACATAATTTATCAATCTCTACTTTATTTAAATAAAGGACACTTTACTTCAGACCTGGGTATGTGTAAGTAATATTGTATGTGAAGGAGAGAAAGGGTATTTACAAGGATATTTCAAAGGAGAAGATTAAGGAGAAACGTCATAGAACTCCAAGTCTAGGATTAGTTTGCGTGGAAGACCCACTTACTCAGTCTTCAAATACAGCTGAAGTTCAAGGTCACAGGGTCTCTCTGTGGTAGGGGCAAGTGCCATAGGCAAGGTGTTGAGCCATAATTTGTCAAACATCTGTATTCTCCTTCCATCCTCACACATGTTTAAAACAATCCAATCTGTGGTTTTCAGCTTCAACTAAAAAAAAAAAGGACATTTTAGAGGTGACAGTATTTTGGTGTTCTCTCAAATACTTAAGTAAATTTGACTCGGATCTCAAATATTTACCTTACGAACAATACTTGACACCACATTTCTATAGTGTTCACTGATGGTAAATTATGGTAATCCCTTGTTCCTTCAACTCTTGCTCTCCAAACTTTTACTATCTGCACTTAAAAGCCAGAAAGATTAGAAAGCAACTTTGGGTAAATTCCTTCCTAGTAAAAGAGTTGCTGCTTGCTCTCTGAAATTTAGGAATCAAATCAATTCAGATAATACTTCCTCTCTTGCTATCTAAACTTGATGGCTGAGTATTTCATATTGGCCCAGAACTCAATATATTGCTAGGAGATGAATACTTTAATCAACTCACAAGAGCGTATTTCATGGGGGAGAAGGAAGGTTGGAACAAAACAGTGTAGATTTAAGAAACTTAGTAGATCTTTTTGTTTAACTGTGATCAGGCAATGGATTATGAATTAATGAAAAGATCTATCACTCTGTAAGAGAACTGAGAAATGACTTGGGGAATGGGAATGAGGAAGAGATTACATAGAGCAGAGAAACTTTGATATTATGTTCAGTTCAAAAAATCTCTTCTAATTATTCTTTAATCAAATGAATATATAATTTCCTACTTTCCTTCCTCCCCCATTTTTTTTGCTTCCTCTTTTTGTTTGTTGGTTTGTTTATTTTTTGATAATCTAAGTGACAGTTCTCATCATTGTCTCTGTATAGTATTTTATTATCTGAATGCTCGACTTAACTAGAGGCATAAGTGAAAGCAAGGCAGCTAATGAAACCAGAATTCACTTTGTAAACAGGGAAACATCTGGAAGACTTTGGGTAATATTTTGCTTCTTCAGCTGGTGGCTTGTTTGCCCTTTGCTTCTGATCTGCTCCTAGATTTTCACATATGAGACAAAAATTACTTTAACTAAAGCAATGTTTCTCAACCTTGCTGGATCATGAGTATCGCCTGGGGACTACTGGTTAAATGCACAGACCAGGCATCACTGAATCAGAATTTCTAGGGAATTGGTTTGGAAATGTGTGGTTTTAGCAAAGGTCTCAGATGATTCTTATGATCAGATGAGTTCAGAGATTACTGGACTAAGATATAGACTTTTGTGACATGATCTAAAAGCAAGTCTATCCATGAGTCGATGGTACGGAGCCCCAGTATCTGTAAAGCATGAACAGCTCAAGTGCTTCACATGAGGACCTGAGACCTTCCCTAAAGTCATGAACCTTAGCACTATCATTCATAAGCTTTAATGTCCACCATTGAAATAAGCTGCCCATTTCCTCTCCTGCACTAGAAGATTCTAAATCAATAGGTCTGCTACTACTGCTTCTAAGTCGCTTCAGTTGTGTCCGACTCTGTGAGACCCCATAGACGGCAGCCCACCAGGCTTCCCCGTCCCTGGGATTCTCCAGGCAAGAACACTGGAGTGGGTTGCCATTTCCTTTTCCAATGCATGAAAGTGAAAAGTGAAAGTGAACTCGTTCAGTCGTGTCCGACTCTGTGCGACCCATAGACAGCAGCCCACCAGGCTCCTCCATCCATGGGATTTTCCAGGCAAGAATACTGGAGTGGGGTGCCATTGCCTTCTCTGATCAATAGGTCTAGAGGAGGGCAAAGAATAGCTTGAGGAGCACAGATATATTGTCATCTATCATCTCTGCTTGAAGACCAGCTTTAGGCAAAATACTAAAGTAAGCACAGTTGCTTGCAATTAACTCTGTCTCTCTCTCTCTCTCTCTCTCTCTTGAAATAGCCTTACATTAACCCTCACAGCAGAGAAGGCAACGGCACCCCACTCCAGTACTCTTGCCTGGAATATCCCATGGATGGTTAGCCTGGTGGGCTGCAGTCCATGGGGTCGCTAAGAGTCAGATACGACCGAGCAACTTGACTTTCACTTTTCACTTTCATGCATTGGAGAAGGAAATGGCAACCCACTCCAGTGTTCTTGCCTGGAGAATCCCAGGGATGGTGGAGCCTGATGGGCTGCCATCTATGGGGTCGCACAGAGTCAGACACGACTGAAGCGACTTAGTAGCAGTAGCAGCAGCAACCCTCATAAGGGTTTGAATTGCCAGGCAGTCTCATCTGGACACCTATCAGCTGTCTCTCCTCTTTCCCCCAGAGTTTCATCCCCTCTTCCCATTTCAGCATACAAACTCTCAGATAGTCCTCTCCCAGCCCTCACTTAATTCTGAGGTCTCCCTAAATTTCTCCAGTCTATTAAGGTATCTCCCTTGGGCTTCATGTCTTTTCATTGAAAAACTATCTTCTTGGATATATCAAGTATGCTTGAAAATTTGGATGTTTAAGCCATAAGCTCTCGTGCTGTCCCTATCCACTCACCTGCCCAAGCAAACACTGGACATTTTTCTTGATTCCTTCCACTTTTTTCTCAATATCATAATCATAGGCAGGTTTTGTCACTTCTTTATCAAGTACATCCATTTGCCTGAATCTACTGACATTGTCCAGTTTCTTAGAAAAATCTCTTGATTTCTTCCTCCCACAAAACATACAAGCAAATAAACCTTGTTTCCACCTCTGACTTTCCCTTCCCAGTCAATAACAACACCATGCATTCTAGAATCTTATGGCAGAACAACGTGGAGTCTTCACCTCCTCTCTAACCCCCTACCTGCATCCAATCCATAAGCACAGTCTCTCGATCCTACCTTTAAAACATAACCCACATCTGAGCACCTCTCCCTCTCCTTGCTGTCACCACACTGGTCTTAGCCACATCAAGTATTGCCTCAAATACTGCAATGACCTCTTTTTTGTTTTTACTCTTGCCACCACTTGTTGATCACGCTCCATAAAGTAAGTAGAATCAACGTTCTGAAATATAAACCATTATACCTACCACTCACTCCTCTTCCAGTGGCTTTCCACTCAGAATAAAATTGAGCCTCCTTTCAGTGGTCCCCTGAACCCTATATCATCTGGTTACACCTGCCTCTCTACCATCATTTCCTACTCACGCCTCTCCCGTTCTTTCTGTCCAGCCACATTGGTCTTCTTACTGAGGATATTTGCTCTTGACTGTTCTCTCAGCCTGCAGTGCTTCTCCCTGAGGTTGCTGGGACACTGACACCTTCATCTCAAGTCTCTGCTAATCAGTATCCCCACTCAGAAAGTCCTACCACCTGGCTGGGCTACTCATAAGTGCCTCTTAGCCAGGGATAGTCCCCATGTATGCCTCTTTTCTGGGCATCTTGTTTGATTTGGCATTTGTCCCCATTTTTTTCTTTTTTAATTTTGAAATAAAGTATAATTAGAAAAAGAAACAAAAACTTACCTAGGTTATGTTTGATTGGCCTCCATTTTGATCTTCTGGCTTTTGCTATGAGCCGGTCTCTCTGGTGATCTGTGAGGCTCGTCTGCATTGAACAGAGTTCACACTGCAACATGTAATTAAATCTGAAAGGCCTCCAGAGATTACTCTCTTTTTCTCTCTTTCCAGAAACAATATACCTAAAACTTCCATTTCAAACATAAACATAGAGAGTTTGTTAATGAAACAAATTGTTCTCAGGTACTTAAAGTCCCAGTTATTGGGTGGTGGTGGTGGTTGTTCTTCAGTTGCTAAATAATGTCTGACTCTTTTCAATCCGATGGATTGCAGCACAACAGGCTCCTCTGTCCTCCACTATCTCCTGGAGTTTGCTCAAATTCATGTCCATTAAGTCAATGATGCTATCTAACAATCTTATCTTCTGCCACCCTCCTCTCCTTTTGTCTTTAATCTTTTCCAGCATCAGGGTCTTTTCCAATGAGTCAGCTTTTTGCATCAGGTGGCCAAAGTATTGGAGCTTCAGCATCAGTCCTTCCAATGAATATTCAGAGTTCATTTCCTGAACCAGGATTGACTGGTTTGATCTCCTTACAGCCCAAGGGACTCTCAAGAGTCTTGTCTAGCACCAATTTGAAAGCATCAATTCTTTAGCACTCAGCCTTCTTTATCTTTCACATCCATAACATGGCTACTGGGAAAACCATGGCTTTGACTATATGGACATTTTGTCAACAAAGTGATATCTCTGTTTTTTAATACACTGTCTAGGTTTATCATAGCTCTCCTTCCAAGGAACAAGTGTCTTTCAATTTCATGGCTGCAGTCACTGTTCACAGTGATTTTGGAGTCCAAGAAAATAAAATCTGTCATTGTTTCCACTTTTTCCCTTTCTATTTGCCATGAAGTGATGGGACCAGAGGCCGTGATCTTAGTTTGTTGTTTTTTTTTTTCTTCTTTGGACAAAGCTGCAAGGCTTTATTGTGATCTTAGTTTTTTGAATGTTGAGTTTCAAGTCAGCTTTTTCACTCTCTTCTTCTACCCTCATCAAGAGGCTCTTTAGTTCCTCTTCACTTTCTGCTATTAGCGTAGTGTCATCTGCATGTCTGAGGCTATTGATATTTCTCTGGCAATATTGATTTCAGCTTGAGCGTCATCCAGCCTGGCATTTCACATGATTTACTCTACATGTAAGTTAAATAAGCCAGGTGATATTACACAGCCTTGTTGTACTCCTTTCCCAATTTTGAACCAGTCAGTTGTTCCCTGTAAGATTCTAAATGTTGCTTCTTTACCCACATAGAGTTTTCTCAAGAGACAGGTAAGGTGGTCTAGTATTCCCATCTCTTTAAGAATTTCCACAATTTGTTGTTATCCACACAGTCAAAGGTTTTAGTGCAGTAAATTAAGCAGAAGTAGATGGTTTTCTGGAATTGCCTTGCTTTTCTATGATCCAACAAATGTTGGCAATTTGGTCTCTGGTTCCTCTGCCTTTTCTAAAACCAGCTTATACATCTGGAAGTTCTCAGTTCACTAACTGCTGACCTAGTTTGAAGGACTTTGAGCATAACCTCACTAGCATGTGAAATGAGTGCAGTTGTTTGGTAGTTTGAACATTCTTTGGCATTGCCTTTCTTTGGGATTGAAATGAAAACTGACTTTTTCCAGTCCTGCAGCCACTGTTGATTTTCCAAATTGGCTGACATATTGACTGTAGCACTTTAACCGTATCGTCTCTTATGAGTTGAAATAACTCAGCTGGAATTCAGTCACCTTCACTAGCTTTGTTTGTAGTTACGCTTCCTAAAGTCCACTTGACTTCATACTCCAGGATGTCTGGCTCTAGGTGAATGACCACAACATCGTGGTTATCTGGGTCATTAAGACCTTTTTTGTATAGTTCTTCTGTGTATTCTTGCCACTTCTTTTTAATCTGTTCTGCTTCTTTGAAGTCCTTACCATTTCTGTCCTTTATCGTGCCCATCTTTGCATGAAATGTTCCCTTGATATTTCCAATTTTCTTGAAGCCTAGCTTGAAGGCTCAGTGATAAAGAATCTGCTTGCCAATGCAGGAGACATGGATTTGATCCCTAGTCTAGGGAGATTCCACATGCCACAGAGCAGCTAAGCCCATGTGTCATAATTATGGAGTTGTCTTAAGTAGTTTAGCTTTCTTAATGACTAAAGCTACAGTGATGTCCTAGATTTCTCAGGATAATCTAACTAAGAGAATGTTTGAAAACAGGAATATGTATCTTACCATGCTGCAGATAATATGTCCTGATTTTTTCATTCAAAAGATGGATCTCATGGCCCTAGTTTCTGATCTCATTGTTTTTATATTTGTCTGCACTCTTATTCCCAGTGTCGTTCTCACTGAAATAATTCCTTCACTCTTTTTTTCAATGTATTTATTTTAATTGGAGTATAATTACCTTACAATATTGTGATGGTTTTTGCCATACATCAACATGAATCAGCCATGAGTAGGCTTGTGTCCCCCCATCCTGAACCCCCTCCCAAATCCCTCCCCATCCCATCCCTCTAGGTTGTGCAAGATCACCAGCTTTGGGTGCCCTGCTTCTTGCATCGAACTTGCACTGGTCATTTATTTTACATGTGGTAATATACATGTTTCAGTGCTACTCTCTCAAATCCTCCCCTCACTTTTAATTTACAATTGATGATGGTCTGGCCAAAGCTTATTGACTGAAGCTTCAGTCTGAACATTGGCACTACTAGATGTAATTGCTATACATTTACCCCAATGCATCATTTATTTTGAAATAAAAGTTTCTCAGTATGCCAATAATCTTCTCTCTTAAAATGCAGAGCCATGTATTACAATTCTAATACATGTACAATATATATTCTAATAGTATAATTCTAATACTTTGCTTGTATGTTCCTTAACTCACTTTTTTCTGTGTGTGTGAGAGAGAAATTTTCAAAAAGAAGACTTTTTGATTTAACTTATTTTGTTAACATTCATGAAAATACATTGACATGAAAAAAAAATAAAGGAGATCAACTTGAAAAAAAAAGCCCCCTTACTTAGAGTTTTCTTGCATGCTCCTGTCCCTTGGTAGAGGCAACCACTGCTACCAGTTAGGTATGTAGCCTTCTAGACACTTTTATGCATTTTCATATATAGTTTGGTTTTGACTGAAATGTTTGGAAAGGCTCTCTCTCTTACTGATTCAGATCTTTTGGCATAAACTCTGCAAAGCAAGTCAATTGTTAGCCTTACAATTCAACTCCTCCTTACATAGAAGGGAGCCATAGGCATTCATAGGCATTCAACTAACCTAGTCACCTCTGATTGAGTTTTGGAAATAAATGGGTTTTCAGCACGTAACTTCTCAGTACATTTGATAGCCAGTAAGCAATCACTAAAGAAACTAACAATTGAGTTGAAATTAGCTGGCCCTCTCTCTCACCACAGAGGCCTAGTATTATCACTACCTCCAGCTGCAACTTCTGACAGAATGAAGGGATTGGTGGGAAAGGTCTGCTAAAGCCATTCGTATAACCAGCAGGATTTTCCATCAGTGTGATGACATCACATCATAAATAAATAGGAACATTTTGGAAAATGGTCATAATTTGATGAGACTGTAAATGGCAGCCATTAAGAGCAAGGGTATTGTAATTAGAGGTGACTTTTATACCCCAACTGACCACCTAACTAAATTCAGAATTAATTTAGATATTAATTAAATGAATTGCCTTGTACTAGCCTCTCTGAGTCTCAGTATTCTTTTCTGTAAAAATGGAAAAATAGTCACCCTTACCTCAGAGTGATGTGAGCATTAAATGAGATACTGTGTACAGAGTGATTAGTTCAGCACCCAGCTTGTAGGACTTCTCAAATGAGCCTCAAAGAGGACAGAGTGACTATGTTACTCCATTGATTTGCATACATAATTCTTTACAGTGCTTTCCTTCACTTTGCTTACTGTAAAGATCTCAATATATTATGGTTGTTCTATGTCTTAGAACTCCAAAGACAGTCAGAACTCCAAATATTACCATTATCAGTATGATCATATTTGCAGAGAAAAAACATATTTTAAAGTTCTTCACGTCATTGATTAAGGTGATTGTGCATATGCAGGAGGTAGTAAAGATACTCCACTTGGATGAACAAAGAAATATTAGAGTCTTTACATCAACTTTCTTTCTTTTGCATTTCAACTTTGCATTAGTGCAAAAGAATGTGTATAGAACTTATAAATAAATGTACTAGTATCACAGAGGCATATTTCTGAGTATACAAAGTTTTAGAAGCCATTGTTATAGAAAAGGAGCTGGCACACTACATACAGTCCATGGGCCAAATCTGGCCTTGACTTATTTTTATAAATAAAGTTTTATTAGTATATAGCTGTATCAGTTTGCTTACATATTTTCAATGGCTGCTTCTGTGTTACAGTGGTAAAGTAGCGTAGTTACAACAGTGACTAGATGGCTTGCAAAGCCAAAAATAGTTGTTAACTGACACTTTAAAGTTTGTCAACATTACAATGGAGGGTGGTTTTATAAGAGGAGGGATATAATGTACACTGAAATTTGTTTTTAATACCTTTCCACACTAGTATTACCAGATCCACTTGGCAACTCTAAAAAGTGGTAGGTTATGGATCAGCAGCATCAGCAGCATCTGGAAGCTTGTTTGAAATACAAATTCTTGTGTCTCACTCCAGACCTTTCAGAATCTGCCTTTGAACAAGACCCACAGCAGTTATGTGCGAACATTAAAGTTTGAGAAATAGCAGTTGTACCTCTATAACTCTCAGGTTAAATATTAGTGGACTGCTTGGAACCTCCAAAGAACCTTAAGTGGATATTAGTTTTAGATTTCTCGTTGTATGTATATTTGCTTCTGCATCACACCGATGAACTGACTTGCCATATATGTATAGAAAACCAGGGCAGCTGGCATGGTCTGGCTCTCCTCCAATTCATGTTTAAATATGGAAAGGCTAAGTCAACCATGCATAAGCTTTGAGGCATCTCTCTTTTATTAAAATATAAAAAAAGGTATCCTGTTCTTGAAGCTTAAACCATGGCGATGTGTTCATTGATGAAGAAACTTGTAGTGAAGGACTACTGATCTCTAGATTTTGTTGTTCATAGTGTTTTAGTTTTTTGTTTGTTTTAAGGCTTTTCTATATTGAATTATTAGTTGATTTACTATGTTGTGTTAGTTTCAAATGTATAGCAAAATGATTCAGTTATACACACACACATACATATATATCTATTCTTTTTCAGATTCTTTTCCCTTATAAGTAATTACAAAATACTGAATATAATTGCCTATACTAGACAGTAGATCCTTGTTGGTTATCTATTTTATATATAGGAGTATGTATATGTTAATCTCAAACTCCTATTTTATCCCTCCCTCTCCCTTTCCCCCTTGGTGTGCTTAGTTATTCAGTCATGTCCGACTCTTTGCGACCCCATGGCCTGTGGCCTGGCAGGCTCCTCAGTTTATGGAATTCTCCAGACAAGAACACTGGAGTAGGTTTCCATGCCCTCCTCCAGGAGATCTTCCCAACCCAGGAATCAAACCCAGATGTCCTGCATTGCAGGTGGATTCTTTATCATCTGAGCCACCTGGGGAAGCCCTTCCTCTTTGGTAACTGTAAGTTTTTCTATATTTGTGGGTCTATTTTTTAACTTATAAAAATTCTGTAAGAAGATTAAAAACACATTTATCTATCCTTCCACCTCACAAGGAAGAAACAAATGAAGAATTCCCTGCAAGAGCGCAGTCAGGACAGAATGAACTTCCCAAGCACACAAGCTGACCCACTGGGCCAGGCACCCGGCTTGGGAGCTGAAGTCCGATCAGGCCCGCTGTGCCTTCTGGGTCAGAACCAGCCAACCCCTTCCTTTCTTGAGGTTCTGTCATGGGGTTTTCAGTTTTGCTAATGAAGTATTAATGAGGTGGGTCTAATTTATTGAAGAGGGCAAGGTACACTTGCTGGGCCTGAAGTTGAGTTATGTTTCCTGAAGGGAAAGGAAAGTTATGAAATAAATCATCCCCTCTTTAATTAGCAGCTTTGGCTAGCCGACTTGAAATGACTGAGCAAAGTGGGAAAATAAGCCAGGAGTTTTGTCAGAAACCCAAACATGGGTCTCATTTGTTGCTCACTGAGAGATTTATGCAGTTTGGGGTGAACATGTTGGGAGATCCGAGTCAGTTACGTGAAGCACTACAATGAAATGCTCTCCTTCTACCCTGGATAAACCTTAAATGAGGTTTCTTTCCATTTAATTCCAGTGTTATGTTAAAAATGAAAAAGGACCAAGAACATTAGGGAGGAGAGGCAGCAAATTAGCACATCTTCCAATATTTTCCAACACCCTCCTACCTGCTTATCTCTACCAGTAGGTTTTCCTCCCATGTATCACTTTTACTTTCTCCACCAGAATGTGTTTTCTCTAATCTCAACAGCACAGGCTGTTGGCCATCACTTCATCTAAGCCATAGGCATAGCACTCTGTATATGATCAGTACATTGAAAACACATGTCATTTCAGCTCAGGTCAGTTTCTGCAGAGCCTTGTAGAACGTGTTAGGTACTGGGCCAGAGGGATATGAAAACAAGTCTGTGATGTAAAGGGTCACAGATGATGTTAGAGGAGAAGAATTTTTGAGCATTCATGGGAAAAAACAGAATTGATTTTGGACGAATTTTGACTTGTTTACCATGCTAGTTAAAGTACATTTACTTTATTTTCTTCACTTCACAGTACAGATCATGCTCAAAAGCTCAAAAGACCTTTGGCTCATTGCCCCCCAACTACCTGCACTTAAAAACTACACAAGCGAAATGAACATGTTCTTCGTCCTGATATTTCTCAGCGAAGCCCAGTCATGCCCTGAGGCTGAGTTTGAACCTGGCCCTCCTGGGGTTAGTATCTACCTTCTGTGGCCTAAAATGGTTTCCTGCCTTGAAGAAAAATGACTTAACAAGCTTTGTGTACACGACTGCCCAAAACATTTTGGTAAGCTAAATGTGAAAGAATCAAAAACATATGAATTACACTTTCTTGAACATACATGTGATTTTAAGAGAAATGAATTTGTCCTCAAGCATTTTGTTCTCCTGAACTTTCTGTCTGGACTCCAAACCTTACCATGATCCCTGGAAGGAGAGAGTGCAGCCTGGTATTTCTAGGCTGCCAATGTGAATCTATTAGAAACTGTAACTTCTTTCCTGCCTCCTGTTGACAGATTTTTGTGAGGGATCAGCCCAAAGGAGCCCACACGTAGCTTCTAAATCATCCTTCCCCCGAATGGTTGTTCTTCACTGCTCTCACCCAACCCCCACCACCAAAACTCAGAGTAAGCAAAGATTTCCCATACTTTCCTGGAAAGTGCTCATTCCCCTAACTCAGGCCTCAAAGAAAAAAAATTTACCCTAACAGCCCGCATTTTAGAAAAATGAAAAGACAAAGGATCTGAGGCATTTTCTCCTGCTGCAGAGCTGTCATGAAGTCTGTAGGTCACATTTTTCTCTTTACATACATCCTGTCCACTTTGTCAGCTAGTACTTCATATTCATGAAATTCAAACCGTGATATTCCAGGCCCTTCCATGCCTTGCTTTGGAAGAAACAAACTGCTTTCCCAGAGGCCAATGTCTCTCCCACTCCCTTGATTAAGGCTGCTATGCCCACCTGCTGCCGAGAAAGCAGAGGTGATTCAAACATGGGCACGGCCTCCTGGAGCTGGGGGCCAAGGGCTCATTTGAGGAAGAACAGACCACTAATAAATTGCACGGTCATTACCCTTTATGCATACTTGTTCTAATAGGTGTCGCAGATTCCTGCCTCCTAATAAGGAAAGGAAGTTGAAAAACACATAAATTCTCTCAAGGGAGTCAGACAGCCCGAAGCCACGTTCAACAGCTGCGAACGTTACCATGAGCACAAAAGCAAAACAGGGCTTAAAAAAGTGATACATTGCCAGGGATTTTGGCAAGATTTCCTTGGATCCAGACTATGTTTTGCGCTGTTTCAGTTGAAAAGAAGAGCAGCGTGCCTGCCTGCCACATGTGACGGAATTCAGAATTAAATAAACAGTGGCATTAATTGATCTAAAAGGGAGTCATTGAATGCAGCCCAATGTTTGCCTTTACACCAAAGATTTGTTTGTTTGCTTATTTTAACTTTTTCTTTTCTCTCTCTTTCTCTTTTTTTAAGTCTCAGGAGTTTATGTTTTGGCACAAGATGGAAGTTTTCTGTTTGATTGGTTGTTTTTTGCTTTTTTATTTTTGTCCAATGCCACAGTGTCCCTAACTCTAAATTTTGAATGTTTGAAAGTTTGCTTGGGTCATGGTTCTTTCTCCTCTCTCCTTTCTTCCTTTCCTTCTTTTCTAGGATTTAGTTTCTCTAAGATGATCTAGAGATTTGCTAGAGATGTGCTTTGCTTATTTATGGTGATGGCAAAGGGGAATTCAGGTGCCTCTTTAAGAGGCCATTAGTCTACCCCCCTGAGAGTTTATGGGCTTAAGAAAATCCATGAGAATATATAGGACTGGAGTTCAAAGTAGATCCCAAAGTCCAGGGCAACAGATATGAATTTCTTGTGTATTTTAATTTGGTCCAAATTTGCTTTTGAGTTTTGTTAAGACCCAGTCTTTCCTATGAGCTACAATTTGTTTTTCACAAAGGATGTGTTCCAAACTTTATTTCATAACAACTATTTTGTTTCATCTAGTCTTGCTCACTCTGACTTTGAGAAGTTACTTTTGAGAAGAATGTGTGATTCTGATTTTCTTTTAAAGTGATTTGTTTCATCCACTTTTGTACAAAGTAGTATTGGGGTATTGAGTTCCTGGAAGGTTTCTTATCTGAATACAGAACCCCACAGAACTGGATCACTTTCATTTTTTTCCCTCTGTTACTTCCCAATTTTTTTTAATGGTTGTTCTGAAATGCAGAATAAATGAAAGTCTCCTTTTACCCCCTTCTGGGGACCATTTTTCCTTTGCCAAACTAGAAAGTAAGTCCAAGAAGATACAAGTCAGGCTTATACTCAATTCACTAGTATCCAGCCAGGCAGGTTGTTTATTTGTCCGTTTTTATGTCATAGACAAAGAAACTAAGATATTTTACAGAGCTCTACATTTAGCTAAGGACACATACGCAATCATGGCAGAAACATAATGACTAAAATCCCAAGGCCAGTGGTCTTCAAAATATTCTAGAAAATTAAAGATTTTGAAATAGTGTTTCAGATGTAGAAACCTTCAATTCCAAATAAATAGCTTTTAGAAAACTATCTGGCAAAATCTATTAACATAAACAATACATGTAGGCTTTCTATACATGCACACATCATCTTTCTACACACACATGTAATCTACACATGTAATCCACACAGTACATGGGATCTTTTGGCATACACACATTCTTTGCTGTTTAATGAATCATTCAGTTCTGTGGTGTTCTGCATTAATAAGTTAGGCGTAAGGCGTAATTAGAGAAGAAAGAAAAGTCATGCCAGGTGGTGATCCCCTCAGAGAAGGAAGGGTGCAGCAGAGCAAGGGCTATGAATATCTCATCTGTATTTGTAATGTTTTGTTTCTTCAGGTGGATGGTTAGTACAAGAGGATCATCATGTTATTATTTACACTTTTATATGTCTGAAACATTTCAAAAAGGCTTAAAGAGTATTGAACTTGATAATGTTTTGAAGCCTAGAGGTTAGTAGGTTACTGCTGCTGCTGCTGCTGCTAAGTCGCTTCAGTCGTGTCCGACTCTGTGCGACCCCATGGATGGCAGCCCACCAGGCTTCCCCGTCCCTGGGATTCTCCAGGCAAGAACACTGGAGTGGGTTGCCACAGAGTAGTAATTCCAGTGGGAAGCACTGGGTGATAGAGATGGAGAACAATATTCCCAAAGATGTCACACTTACCTTCCCACAACTGGGCCTCGCAGCTGCCCTCTGTACGAAAGCATCATGACATTCCAAAGAAGAAAACATTTTAATTTTTGAATACATGATGGTCCATAAATCTTTACAGTATGTGAATTAGCACTGGCATAAATTGATCAAAAAGAGATTTGATTACAATTATTATAAAACATAGGTCACATTTCTATTTGCTCATGTAAACTTTATAACTGTTAGTCACAGTAGAAACTACAGTGAACATCATCTCATAGAAAATCTGCTGTCACTACTGATAACCAAGTCAATTAGATGTGCTGTCTCCCCAGCTCTACCATAGTGACCAAGTAAGCACTTAACCATGGACTTCAGGAGTAAACAAGATGCCAGTGTCATCTGGTATAACCCTCTCCTTCTGCAGGGATTTTTAAGGAAGCAGATTCAGAGAGTCTGAATGCCTCTTCTCCATTCCTACCTTCTGCATTTTGGACTGTATCACACCTGACACCATAAATCACAGGGCCTCTTCCCAGCACACTTCAATTAAACCATCATCCTAAAACATCAGCTTGCTTAATTATATTTAATTCCCTAAACTTTCTCCTGTGGTAGGACATGAAATGCAACTGGATATTGCTTTCTCTTATAAATATTTGGAAGAGCTGTACTGGAGTGTTAGAGTAAGTATCTATTCCCAGTCAGAGGAAGCTGCCTTTCTGTGGTGGTGAACCATGGCCACTTGCCACCAGAACCAGTCATCTATCACTTTACTGCAGAATGACCTGTAACATCTAGAATGTGCTGCTCCTCTTGAAGACTCAGAATATTACTCAGAAAGTTACTTCAAATACAGTTTATTATCATGGTCAGATCAACTCAATGTGGCTACATATAACTGCTAGGTTATTTCAAACTTTGTTTACATATAATGACTTATTTTGCATTAACATGGGTGTTTTGTGTTATAAAATGCTCTGACTTCTGACAGCAGCAGGAAAGGGAGCAATATTGTGAAGTGCACTAAAGCTGTCCCCAGGAGGGAGGTTGAATAGGAAACACTGAGGCAGACATGCTGGCCTCCTATGTGTCTACTCTCAAAGGGAGAGGAAGGCAGGAAGAGGAAGCTGGCCCCTAAAGACAAAAAAGAGAGGACCAAGCAAGGCTGGATACAGCAGGCTCATGGAGAAAGGTCATTCGATCAGACAACTCAGAAAGCGTGATCCAGGAGCTCTGACTGTTGGCGAGATGTAAACCTGTGTTTGCTTGTTTTCTTTTATCTCACAAGACCTCATTCTTATCAGCTGAGGTGGAGCACAAAGATTAAGCAGAATTAAGGCAAGAATAATTCTAGGATATATATGCAATGACAAGTTGGTTTTATGTTTCTTCCTACCTGTGTGCAATGTATTTGTTTACTTATTTTTGGAATGGAATACAGTAATTTGTCATATCTTTAATGCACAACTAAAGTCATCTTTTTCCTCCCTGAACCAGCATCTCCCCTTGAACCATCATCTCCTCTTTAATCACTACCCTATGTAGCAATGCCCTCCAACCCATAACCATTGAAACTCAAGAACTGTGATCCTGCTCATGCCCCAACAACACCACCTAAGCATTCCTTCTTGAGAAAATAAGATATGATTGGCTCAAGAAGCAATTATTGGTTTTTATAATGTCAGTTTATTAAGATATATTTACATATGTTATATATATACATATACTTTATATATAGATCTATCAAATAAAATTCACTATTTTTAAGTGTACAATTCAGGAGTGTTTAAAATACTCACAGAATTGTGCAACCATCATCTATTTTTTTCACTGTACATCTTTATCACCCAGAAGTGAAAGCCTATGACATTTAGAGGTCATTCATAATCCATCCTCAGCAACCACTAATCTATATTTTGTCTCTGGATTTGCATATTCTGGATATTTCATATACATGTAAACATACAACATGTGGACTTTGGTGTTTGGCTTCTCTCACTGAGCATAATATGGCGAAGGTTCAATCATGTCATAGCATGTATGAGTGCTTCAGTTCTTTTTCTGGCTGAATAATATTCTACTTTATAGCTATACCACATTTTGTTTATCTACTCAACAATTGATGGATGTTTTGATTGTTCTACTTTTTGGCTACTGTGAACAATGCTGCTGTGAAATTTTATTTACAGGTTTTTATGTAGACATATGTTTCAGTTCTGTTCGGGATACATCAAGGAATAGAATTGCTGAGTTATAAGGTAGCTCTATATTTAACATCTTGAGATATTTCCAAACTGTTTTCCAAAGTGGCTGCACCATTTTACAACCTTACTAGCAATGTATGGCCCTGAAAGAGGGCACGGCAACCCACTCCAGTATTTTCCCCTTGAGAATCCCATGGACAGAGGAGCCTGCTGCTGCTGCTGCTAAGTCACTTCAGTCGTGTCCGACTCTGTGTGACCCCATAGACGGCAGCCCACCAGGCTCCACCATCCCTGGGATTCTCCAGGCAAGAACACTGGAGTGGGTTGCTATTTCCTTCTCTAATGCATGAAAGTGAAAAGGGAAAGTGAAGTCGCTCAGTAGTGTCCAACTCTTCACGAGCCCATGGACTGCAGCCTACCAGGCTCCTCCATCCATGGGATTTTCCAGGCAAGAGTACTGGAGTGGGGTGCCATCGCCTTCTCCAACAGAGGAGCCTAGTGGGCTACAATCCATAGGGTCACAAAGAGACATGACTGAAGCAACTGAGCAGCAGCAGCAGCAATGTATAAAGGTTCCAATTTCTCCACATCTTTGTCAACATTCTATGTTACCTATCCCTTTTATTTTAGCCATCCTCATAAATGTGAAGTTATATCTTGTTATGTTTTGATTTGCATGTTCCCTAATGATATTAAACATTTTTTTGTGGGCTTGTTTTCCATCTGTATATACTCTTTCCGGAGAAGGCAATGGCACCCCACTCCAGTACTCTTGCCTGGAAAATCCCATGGACGGAAGAGCCTGGTAGGCTGCAGTCCATGAGGTCGCTAAGAGTCAGACACTACTGAGCGACTTCACTTTCACTTTCCACTTTCATGCATTGGAGAAGGAAATGACAACCCACTCCAGTGTTCTTGCCTGGAGAATCCCAGGGACGGGGGAGCCTGGTGGGCTGCCGTCTATGGGGTCGCACAGAGTCGGACACGACTGAAGCGACTTAGCAGTAGCAGCAGCAGCAGCAGTATAC
>NW_011494629.1:7097554-7130312 GCF_000754665.1 Bison bison bison
GGGGTCGCACAGAGTCGGACACGACTGAAGCGACTTAGCAGTAGCAGCAGCAGCAGCAGTATACTCTTTCCAGAAATAGCTATTCAAAAAATTAGTTATTTTTAAATTGAGTTATTTGTCCTTTTATTGTTGGATTGTGTGAGTTTATATATTATGCATTCACATGCTTTATCAGATGTATGATTTGCATATAAGATATAAGTATTTTCTCCCATCCTGTGGATCATCTTTTCACCGTCTTGATGCTCTTATTTGTAGCATAAAAGTTTATAATTTTGATTCAGTATAGTGTATAAATTTTCTCTTTCATCACCTGTGCTTCTGGAGTCATATTCAAGAAACTATTGTCTAATGTAAAGTCATGAAGATTTATCCTTTTTTTCCTAGGAGTTTTACAGTTTTAGCGTCTACATTTAGGTTTTCAACTTATTTGAGTTAATTTTTATATGGTGTGAGGTAGGAGTTCAACTTCCATTTTGTACATGTGGGTATCAAATTTTCCCAGCACTATTTGTTGAGAATTTCCCCATTAAATTGTCTTGGTACACTGTAGATGATCACTTGACCCTAAATATTAGGATTTATTTCTGTATCTCAATTTTATTTCATTGAACTATATGTCTGTTTCCACACCAGGACAACACTCTTACTATCTTAAAGACCCTGATACTGGGAAAGATTGAAGGCAGGAGGAGAAGGGGACGACAGAGGACATAATGGTTGGATGGCATCACTGATTCAAATATGTTTGAGCAAGCTCCAGGAGATGGTGAAGGACAGGGAAGCCTGGCATGCTACAGTCCATAGGGTCACAAAGACGTGGACATGACAGTGACTGAACAACAACAAAGTAAATTTTGATGTCAACAACTTTAAGTCCTGTTACTCTGTCCTTTTTCAACACTGTTTGAGCTATTCTTGGTCCTTTCTATTTCTGTGTAAAAAGAACTTGGCTTACCTTTATCCCTAAGTCCTGGGTGGTAAGCTCTAAACCCTTGGAATTTATTGAGTGAAAGAAGTATCTTTTACTCACGTTGGGTCCCTTGGACCACACCTGATGGTTTGTGCAAATGTAGTGACTTATGGGGGTCCTCTAGATAGTTTATGCTAAGGAGATGACTTGCGATGGGGATCGGTCATTTCAGAGAGACCAACCACATGATTGCAGTGTTGGGGCTTCAAGCCACATGATACAGCACAACCTCTGGGAAGGGGAGGGGAGCAGAAGATTGAATTTAACCACAGAGGCAATCATTCAATCAATTTTGTTTTTGTAATGCCTCCATAAAAACTGAATACTGGAGCTTCCCTGGTGGATGATGCTCTTTGAGTATGGTCACTCTTTGATGTTAGGAGGGTGGTATATACCCAGGGACAATGAAAACTTTCCATTTGGAATCCTCCCAGACTTCACCTGATGTGTCTCTCCTTTTAGCTGGTTCTGATTTGTGGCTGTGACCTAAAATAGTACTTCCCTGAGTCCTGTGAGTTGTTCTAATGAAATTATCAAACCCCAGTATGGTTGTGGGAACCCCTGAATTTGTAACCAGCTGGCCAGAGGTGGAGAAGGAAATGGCAAGCCACTCCACTGTTCTTGCCTGGAGAATCCCAGGGACAGGGGAGCCCCGTGGGCTGCCATCTATGGGGTCGCACAGAGTCAGACACGACTGAAGTGACTCAGCAGCAGCAGGCCAGAGGTAGGAAATCTTGGGGATATCAGTCACAAGTCCAGGGATCCCCAAGACTATCCAACCTGGATGTATTTTAATTTCCACTTCTTTTAAACAACTCTGGCTAGAGCTTCCAGTACAATATTGAATTGAGGTCCCAAGAATAGACATTTTTGTCTTGTTTCTGATCTTTGGAGAAAGCATTCACTCTGGCTTTTTCATAGACGGCCTTGATCAGCCTGAGAAAGTTTACTTCTATTCCAACTTTGTTAAGTCTCTTTATTAAGGTGTTCTAATCTAAATAGGAATTAAATAAGAATCAAGAAAAGATCAACTTCAGGCTAGAGAAAAACAACATATTCTTAAGAGGGGCTGTAAAGGGATAGGGGGAGAAGGCAATGGCACCCCACTCCAGTACTCTTGCCTAGAAAATCCCACGGACAGAGGAGCCTGGTAGGCTGCCGTCCATGGGGTCGTGAAGAGTCGGACAGGACTGAGCGACTTCCCTTTCCCTTTTCACTTTCATGCATTGGAGAAGGAAATGGCAGCCCACTCCAGTGTGTTTGCCTGGAGAATCCCAGGGACGGGGGAGCCTGGTGGGCTGCCGTCTATGGGGTCGCACAGAGTCGGACATGACTGAAGCGACTTAGCAGCAGCAGCAGCAGCAAGGGGATAAGGAAGAAAATCCAGGAAAAACAGAAAAATATGCTTTTTCTTTTCTAGCAACAGGAGCACTTGGCCAGTTCACTCGGCACCCCATTGGGGCTTAGCTGAGGAATCCTGGTGTGGCACAAAGTCTGCACCACTGGGATGAAAACCTTCAGCTGGCAGAGGACCCACTGCAGGGACGAGTCTCACTGAGTCCTCGGAAATTTTGACATGTTCCTGCTGACACAACTGATGATATACTCACGGGCTTGCTTGACATGTAAACTTCTTGAGCTTTTTTTCAACATTTGTGAAAGAGTGACTGAATTGGCTTCAGTTTCAAAATGAAAAAGATAGAGATTAGGTGCTCTGTGTTAACTGTCCCCAGTCTGAGGCTGAGCTAAAAGCTCCCAACTTTCAGCTAGAAGGAGCTCTTGATTTACAATCACACTAGGATGGATTACCTGAAAAAAGCAACCTTCAGGCAAACTGTGATTAACTTGACCAAAGACATCTGGGAGAGCCATCGATGGCCTGAAATTATGACCTTAGTATTCTGGCCTGAAACTAGACACCACTGGAATTGCCTTCCTGCAAGACTCCAGCACAGGGGCCTTTGTTTGGTATTCCAACAGCTTTTTTTTTCTTGGAGCAGTTTAGTAAAAAAACACCTCCACAGGGACAGTCCATGAAGAAACAATCACGACTTCCCAGCTTAGCAGAAGTTGCTTTTCAGAAAACAAACTGCAACTTGCTCAAACTATGGGAGCAAAACAATGAATGCCTTGATGATTAGCTACTGCTGAATTTGTAGGTTTATCAGAGCAGTGAACTAAATATAAAATTTGGTGCTTGAAAAAAATCATATGCTCACAATTAGCTGGGCTTTCCTGTTGGATACTGTAAAATCGCAACAGGCTGTCAGGATTCATTTTCAGTTGCTGTTATCAGCCGTGAATAAAGGTTGGAGTGAAATGTGAAACAGACTTACAGGTGCTAACACCAGTAATTTATCAGCATGAGGCAGGCTCCTTTTTGTTCTCGGAAAAGCCCTGGGAACCTCAGTCCCTTCTTTTGTGTTGGGGAGTTGATGACCCAACAACAGTCACACACTAGGACTTGGAAAGAAACTAAAGGAATAAGAAAAAAACCCATGAGCCCTCTCACACAAAGGTGCCTTTCAAGAAAGTATTTGGGCTTAAAACTAAAGTTTTAGAGATCTACCAAATATTTCCTTCTGTGCTTTCTTCTCTCTTGGCTATTGCTGTGCCCTCTTATCTGGATCTTTTGGTCCTCAGGGGATTTGAACTGATTTTTGTCTTAGCAGGGTACAAAACCTCATGCCAGAAAGGGCAAGAGGCCTGCAAAGCATGTGCCCTTGGGCTGAGAGGATTGTGCTTACATTCATAGAACAAAAATCAACAAATTCACCTATTCCCTTTCTAGTTGGGCCACCTTGAGGGCACAGAAAATGGGTGAAATGAGAATATCTAAATTTATAAAATGAAGTCAGTGTTCAAAAAAATAATTACAGAGCTAATGAAGCACATTAAAAAAAAAAAAACTATTTGTGTCCATGAACTTTCCAAGAAAATTGCTACGGTGGATTTTCACACTTAAGAAACCAGAGGAAAATAAACTTAAATTAGGGGATTATACTGATCTCAGAAGAATAACAGAGAGTATCAAGTAGCTTTGGAAACACTGAAAATTTTACTAGAGTTTAAATCCCTGAAATGAATAGAAAATCTTCTGTTTTAATGAGAAACAACAAATGGACATGGTTGGTAACAGATAGCCTCACTTCTTGGATGAAGTTCTCATATAGGAAGGGACAAGGGAACAGGTGTAGAGAGATGAGTTTTCAGTAGCTCAAAACTGTTGCGAAGTAAGCTCATCAATTTAGTTTTCCCCTCAACTTCCCTTAATTTTCCCACCATTTCATTCTTAGTATACCTTTTGTAGTACTTAAACTTCCTTCCCTAAAGATTTTAAACATGAAAATCATTTTTGAAATAGAGATTTGTTTTTCTATGGGATTACGAAGATTTTTGTGTAAATAATCTAAGTGAGAACCCCTTTAGTTTGAACCCTTAGTTTCAGTAATTTACAAGGAATGGAGAATATTTTCCTAAACAAAAATCACCACTGAAATATAGGCATACCTCATTTATTACGTTTTGCAGATATTTAATTTTATAAAATGAAAGCTTATGGCAACCCTTTGGCATTGAGCAAGTTTATTGGCCCCATTTTCCAACAACATTTGCTCACTGGGTGTCTCTATCACATTTTGATAATTCTTGTAATATTTCGTCATTATTACATTTGTTATGGTGATCTGTGATCAGTGATCTTTGATGTAACCATTGCTACTTATGGAAGGCTCAGATGATGGTTAGCAATGAAATATTTTTAAGTTAAAGTAATACATTGTTACAAAGGTCCGTCTAGTCAAGCCTATGGTTTTTCCAGTGGTCATGTATGGATGTGAGAGTTGGACTTTGAAGAAAGCTGGGCGCCAAAGAATTGATGCTTTTGAACTGTGGTGTTGGAGAAGACTCTTGAGAGTCCCTTGGACTGCAAGGAGATCCAACCAGTCCATCCTAAAGGAGGTCAGTCCTGGGTGTTCATTGGAAGGACTGATGCTGAGGCTGAAACTCCAATACTTTGACCACCTCATGTGAAGAGTTGACTCATTGGAAAAGACCCTGATGCTGGGAGGGATTGGGGGCAGGAGGAGAAGGGGACGACAGAGGATATAACTTATTGAACACTTAATAGTCAACGGTTCAGTGTAAGTATTGCTTTTATATGTACTGGGAAACAAAACAATTTATGTGATGTGAATTATCATGATATGAGCTTTACCACTAGGATCTGAAACAGAGCCTGCAACATCGCTGAGGTATGCTGGTACAAAACTGACAAGCGTAAATATGTTCCCAGAGAACTTTAATTTGTTGGATATACGTTAAAAGTGCTAACTTCAAATTACAGATTATCAGTAAATTGGTGATGTTTCAAAAACATATTCAGGCATCATCCTCTGAGGTTTATTTTCAGGACCACATGTTAAGATTTTTCCAGTCTTAGAGCCTCTTTAAAGGCCCCAGGATCTAAACTGACTTCCTCATCAGCCCCTTCCCTTTTCCAGTCCTGTGGGTTTCCTGAGCTGGCAAGGGTAAAAAATGGGAAAGAATCCTTGGTCTAAAGGAAGAAAAGTGTTTCTGCAATTGATTATGGTTGCCCCTCATTCTTTAAATAGCTTAAACAATGTTATTAGGCTTTTAAATCCTAGATAATTTCTAGCTAAAAATGTGTGATTCATTTGGCATAATGTTAAAAGAGCAAAGACAGGGGTGGGTTTTGTTTTAAATCACAGATTCATTGGGCAAGATACCATGGTGGCAACACTTTGCTCACCTACAACCTGGGGATAATACACATTACATCACATTTTTGTTGGAACCCAAATAAACAATATCCATTGAAGGCACCTCACAGAAGGTAAAGTGCCTTCCAAGCAGGAGCTGTTATCAGAGCTATTTGTATGAGGCAAGTGAGGGAAGTATATCAGAGCTCACTTGTAATAGAAATGAGCACAATTTTCAAGTTACATCAGAGCTCCAGACTCTTCTTTTTGACTGTCACTGCGTAACTCCAGCTCTTACCATGGATGCAAAGGGTGGTTCCTACAGACAGGATCTGCCTCTTTGGTGATGAAGTGACACACAGATTTCCAGCAAATGTGCAGATAGGCCTTTATTTCAGGTTCATGTGGTCTTTTCTTGACATACAAAGTCCACAAGGGATGCAAGTCTGGTCATCTTTCTGTAATCCATTCAGCATCTTCCCCTGATTCTTGCCAAGAATGCGGCAGGACTGGCAGTCAGTTGGCACACACTGGGAAGGCCATACTGGTTGTTAAATATTGAAATACTGACATATTGGTTGATAAATAATTGTCATTTCCTTGAGCCCCACAGAGTGCTCCCTTGATGTACAGACCTGGTGGCCCAACCATCCCTGAGGTTTGACAATTAGGATGACACTGTTATGGTTGAGTGAATGAAGTCGCTCAGTCGTGTCTGACTCTTTGCAACCTCATGGACTATATAGCCTATCATGCTCCTCTATCCATGGGATTTTCCAGGCAAGCATACTGGAGTGGGTTGCCATTTCCTGCTCCAGAGGATCTTCCTGACCTAGGGATCAAACCTGGGTCTCCCACATTGTAGGCAGATGCTTTACTGTCTGAGCTACCAGGGAAGTCCTTCCTGTTATGGTTGATCAGGACCAACTGGTTAAATTTTTTAACATAAACTGTGTGGTGAAAGACCTTAGTCTTTGACTCTTGGCCTCAGCATTCCCAGTCCTACAGCTGGCAGTTCAGTTCAGTCACTCAGTCGTGTCCGACTCTTTGCGACCCCAGGGACTGCAGCACACCAGGCTTCCCTGTCCTTCACCAACTCTCAAAGCTTGCTCAAACTCATGTCCATCAAGTCAGTCTTGCCATTCAACCATCTTATCCTCTGTCCAGTGTCTGTCCTAATCCTCAGACCTTATTCCTTATTCCTCTACACTTCATCCTCTCAAAGGTCCAGCCTCTTTGTGTCTGGCCTTTGTAGTAGGTTTTTTTCAGTCATTCTCTGTTTAGTCGGATTCCGTTGATGAATGGAGGACTGGAAGAGAGTGAAGGAGGTGAGAGGCAGAAGCATTCTGCAGAGTAGTCACCAGGAGGAGCGTCCAAAGTCAACAAGATCCCATGAAAATCAAAGACTGAGCCTCTCAAGGTCACAAATATTGTAAGATATCACTCAAAATACTGCTGAAAGCAGCTCTTTTTGCTCCTTTCCTATTTGCTCATTTCTGTTCCCCTCTAATCTTAAAAAATAAAAACTAACTATAGAGATTAGATCATGAGGTAATTTAACCTAACTCCTGACTTATGCTCTCCTGAATGGACAGCACACCTTGCCTATCCTGTGGATTCTTTCCCTAAGTTAAAAGAAGTAGGAATGAAGGATCAAGCAGTTAAAGAATGAGTAGCTGTCTACCCTCAACATTGCCCTTAACAATCCTCAGATCATGTGGGCAAAATAACATCTGAAGCAAGAGTCAGCCAGTTTGCACTCAGTGGAGAACAATGCAGAACCTAACCTCCTGCCTGGATGAGTCACTACGATTCTTCCCCATTTTCCCCTTTAAAAACTGCACTATATCGTAGGTTCTCATTAGTTATCTATTTTATACATATTGTCAATGTGTATATATGTCAATCCCAGTCTCCTAATTCATCCCACTGCCCCTTCTTTTCCCCTTGGTATCCATACGTTTGTTTACTACGTCTGTGTCTCTATTTCTGCTTTGTAAAAAAGATCATTTATACCTGCTTTTTCAGATTCCATATATATGTGTTAGTATGCTAAATTTGGTTTTCTGTTTCTGACTTACTTCACTGTACTCAATGCTCTGTGGTGACCTAAATGGGAAGGAAATCCAAAAAAGACGGGAGATATATATAGATATATATATAGATATATATAAAGATATATATATAGATATATATAGATATATCTTCCTATAATTGATTCACTTTGCTGTACAGTAGAAACCAAAACAACATTGTAAAGATATGTAGATATATATATAGATATATATATATAAAGATATATATATATCTTCCTATAATTGATTCACTATATATAGATAGATATATATAAAGATATATAGATAGATAGATAGATATAAAGATATATATATATAAATATATATATATATCTTCCTATAATTGATTCACTTTGCTGTACAGTAGAAACCAAAACAACATTGTAAAGCAGCGACTGTACTCCAAGAAAAATAATAATATTAAAAAAATACAGAAACTGTTATGGCTGAGCAGAATCTTTGGAGTTGCTCTCAGGACATGAGTTCACCTTCTCTCCAGTTTCTGGCTTTTCTAATTAAAGCACCTTTCTTTTCTATTAACACTTGCCTTTCAAATGATTGGCCTTTTGAGAGGTGAGCAGGCAAGCTGAGTTCAGTAATAATGTGTCTCTTTTCTCATCTTCTGTTCTATCTGAAAGCCTTCATTCTATTTCCTTGGCTGAAACAGATTTCATGAAGGGATAATGGAGGAGAAAAAAATCTATGTGGAATAAAGACTTGCTTTCTCATGGAATTGTGAAAGTTTTTATATGCATAACTCAATTTAGGACACTTAGTTTGGACACTGAGAGGTGTCCATCACTTATAAGAAATGCTCCTAAAGAGAAAGCACTGTTGAAATGCAAAACCTGCCTGGCTCCCCTTATACCTGCCTAACAAAAAGTCATATACTGTTGAAGTTCAAGTTCAAATCACAATTGTAAGTCTTTACCTGGATACATTTGATATCTTCCTATTTATTAAAAGAATACTCTTATTCATCAGAAAGTTTTCTTAAGTTAGTAAAACATTCCTTCCCACTTCTGTTGGATCTAATACAACATGAGACTTTTTCACTAGGATGCCCCTATGGAAAATGTAGGGGTAGAGGAGAAGCAAGGGAAGCAGGAAGTGTTCTTGTTTGTGGCCATTTGTAACACATGGTAATGCTCTTTCTCCCCGCTCCCTGTCCTCTATCAGTTTGGAGGCAAGGAGAGAGAAGGAGGACTTCGTTTCCTTTGTGAGTGCACAAGGTGGCTCCCGACTACTCTTGTTCTTGCCACTGATGCATGGATGAGCGCTTTTCTGTGACTAATGAGGACATGGTAAAGCTGGAAATCTATAAATTATCTTTTTATTTTGGTTCCTGTTATATGATAAAATATGTGTGGTAGGTATAAAATCATTTGTATAAAATCATTATATAGTTCCAACTATACAAATATGTAATACCTATTAACGGTAGTATTGCCATTCTTAGAAAGCTAACGATCCATTACATTTGAACAAGATAAGATCTAACTAATGATATTAACCAAGCCAAACATTGATGAAGCCCAGGAACCTCTCTGTCTTTTTCACCACTCTGAGTTTACCAGAGTTCTTCATGTAGCAGAGCTCAATAATTATTGCTGTTGGATTAAGGGACTAGAACTTAAGATGAAGGCCACATGATAATGTGTTTGTTTGTTTGTTTGTTTTTCAGAAAATAATGTTGGCTGTTCTTTAAAGAAAATAAAGTTACTTTCATACCTCATACTATATAAAAAGTATTCAGATGAATATACCTCATACTCAGAAAAGGCAATGGCACCCCACTCCATTACTCTTGCCTGGAAAATCCCATGGACAGAGGAGCCTGGTAGGCTACAGTCCATGGGGTCGCAAGGAGTCGGACACGGCTGAGCGACTTCGCTTTTGCTTTTCACTTTCATGCATTGGAGAAGGAAATGGCAACCCACTCCAGTGTTCTTGCCTGGAGAATCCCAGGGACGGGGGAGCCTGGTGGGCTGCCATCCATGGGGTCGCACAGAGTCGGACACAACAGAGGCGACTTAGCAGCAGCAGCAGCATACCTCATACTATATAAAAAAAATTCAGATTGCCAAATGTAAAAACCAAAATTATTAATTTATGTATAATTTATATACATAATATATAATTATAAATTTACTAGAAGAAAGTAAAGGAGAACTTCTTTTTTAAATTAACTGCTGTGACTTTTTTTTAATTGAGTGTACAAAAATGGGCTAAATTATTGCATAATAAAAAGTTGAAGAGTTCTAATATTTAGTTGAATAATCTAATAGACATAATTAAATAGCATAAAAGTAACTTAGCAAAGGGAAGAAAATCTGAGGTCCCTCTTAAGGAAAAGCTCTTTACAATCTTCATATGGAAAAGTTTTCCTAAGGAAGATTAAAAAAAAAACAACCAGAACCCAGAAAGGAAAATAAAATTGGATTTGATGACTTTAAGAGGAAAATATCATACACTATGAAAGATACCACAAAAAACATTTAAAAAAAAATGGAAGTGAAAGTGAAGTCGCTCAGTCGTGTCTGACTCTTTGCGATCCCATGGACTGTAGTCTACTAGGCTTCTCTGTCTGTGGGATTTTCCAGGCAAGAGTGTGGAGTGGGTTGCCATTTCCTTCTCCAGGGGATCTTCCTGACCCAGGGATCAAACCCAGGTCTCCTGCATTGCAGGCAGACGCTTTACCCTCTGAGCCACCAGGGAAGCCAAGCAAATTTTAAAAGCCAACTTGGGAGGAAATATTTGCAAAATATACAACTGTTAAAGGAAAGGCAGACAAATTTACCCAGTAGAAAAGGGGTCAAAAGATATGAGTAATTAATGCAGAAAAGAAAATACAAATGGCCAGGCCTTCCCTAATGGTCCAGTGGTTGAGTCTGCCTTCCAATGCGGGGGACATGGGTTTGATCCTTGGTCGGGAAGTAAGATTCCACATGCCACAGAGCAACTGAGCCTCTTCACCACAATTAGAGAAGCTTGTATGCCACAAAGACCTAATATATAATTTTTTTTAAAAAAGAAATACAAATGGCTAATGAACATTGGACTGAAATGTTCTGTCCAGTCCAATGAACATTGGACTGAAAACGGACTCAGTCTCACCAGTAGGGAGAAAAATGCAGATGAAAATGAGATGCTGCTTCTGCCTACCTGGCAAAAAAAGAACAGACTGTTAATCTCTAGTGGTGGCAGGCTGTAGCTTCCCTTGGAGACCGCTGCATGAAGTGCACATTGGTAAACTTGTGTAAATAAATATTGAAATGTAAAACATGTGAGTAGCTTTGTATCAATAGACAAGTACCTGTAGCAAGGCGCTTGAAAGCACCTAGGACCTGGGTGCTTCTTAAGGAGTAGGAAGAGTCCAGAAATTATGTAGGATGATGAGTAAGAAGCACCAACAATGAATGGGACCAAGAGACGGCTGTGGGAAGAACCAAAAAGTTAGCAGAAGGGGGAGCATTCAAATGACCAAGAGAAGGTCCTAATGGGACTACTCAGATGCCCAGGCCAGGGACTGGAGAGGAGTTCATGAGTTCTGATCACAGCACACGCATGTATAGCTTATTGTACGTACATTTCCACGCAGCAGCAATTACCTGGGACTCTGGTTTGCTGCATCAACACCAATTACTCTCTTGTTTACACTGGCCAGTGTCGGGCACTGATGTTACTGGACGAGCCCCTTAAAAGCTTCAAAAGTGTTTTTCCCATGTCTTCTGGATTAAGTCCATGCTGCCTTGCAGCAAGAGAACAAGATAGTTAGAGCACAAGTGTGAACTGATCTTCTTCCCCTTCCTCCATCTATCTCTCTGGACTTACACCTGTTGAAAAAGTACCCTGTGAAATTCAGATGATAAAATAACATCTGACTATAAAGTAAGAAGGGCTTCCCTGGCAGCTCAACTAGTAAAGAATTCGCCTGCAATGCAGGAGACCCCGGTTCAATTTCTGGGTCCAGAAGATCCCCTGGAGAAGGGATAGGCTACCTACTCCTGTATTCTTTGGCTTCCCTGGTAACTCAGACAGTAAAGAATTTGCCTGCAATGCGGGAAACCTGGGTTTGATCCCTGGATTAAGAAGACCCCTGGAAAAAGGAGCAGCTACCCACTCCAGTATTCTGACCTGGAGAATTCCACAGCAGATGACAAGGTTGAACATTGACATCTTTGGGATCAATGAACTGAAATGGACAGGAACGGACAAATTTAATTCAAATGACCATTATATCTACTACTGTGGTCAAGAATCTCTTAGAAGAAATGGAGTAGCCCTCATAGTCAACAAAAGACTACAACAAATGCAGTACTTGGGTGCAGTCTCACAAACGACAGAATGATCTCAGCTTGTTTCCAAGGCAAACCATTTGACATCACAGTAATCCAAGTCTATGCCCCAACCACTAATGCTGAAGAAGCTGAAGATGATCGACTCTATGAAAGCCTACAACAACTTCTAGAACTAACACCAAAAAAAGATGTCCCTTTCATCATGCATGTGTGCATGCTAAGGAGCTTTTTTCATGTCCTACTCTTTGTGACCCTATGACTGTAGCCCACCAGGCTTCTCTGTCCATGGGGTTCTCTAGGCAAGCATACTGGAATGGATTGCCATGCCCTCCCTCAGGGAATCTTCCTGACTCAGGAATCAAACCCCTGTCTCCTACGGCCCCTGCATCGCAGGCAGATTCTTTACCTCTGAGCCAACAGGGAAGCCCCACTTTCATCATAGAAGATTGGAATGAAAAAGTAGGAAGTCAAGGGATACCTGGAGTAACAGACAAGTTTGGCCTTGGAGTAAAAAATGAAGCACACCAAAGGCTAACAGAGTTTCATTAAGAGACACACTGGTCATAGCAAACAATCTTTTACAACAAACCAAGAGACAACTCTCATATTGACATCATCAGACGGTCAATATCAAAATCAGATTGATTACATCCTCTGTAGCCAAAGATGGAGAAGCTCTATATAGTCAACAAAAACAAGACCTGAAGCTGATTGTGTCTCAGATCATGAACTCCTTATTGCAAAATTCAGGCTTAAATTGAAGAAAGTAGGGAAAACCACTAGGTGATTCAGGTATGAATCAGGTATAAATCAAATCCCTTACAATTATACAGTGGAAGTGACAAGTAGATTCAAGAGATTAGATCTGATAGACAGAGTGCCTGAAAAACTATGGACAGAGGTTCATATCATTCTACAGAAGGCAATGATCAAAGCCATCCCCAAGGGGGGGAAAAATGCAACAAGGCAAAATGGTTGTCTGAGGAAGGAAAAAAACAGAAGTGAAAGGCAAAGGAGAAAGGGAAAGATATACCCATCTGAATGCAGAGTTCCAAAGAATAGCAAGTAGAGATAAGAAAGCCTCCCTAAGTGAACAATGCAAAGAAATAGAGGAAAACAATAGAATGGGAAACACTATAGATCTCTTCAAGAAAATTGGAGATACCAAGGGAACTTTGCACGCAAAGATGGGCACGATACAGGATAGAAATGGCAAGGACCTAACAGAAGCAGAAGAGATTAAACAGAGGTGGCAAGAATACATAGAACAACTGTATAAGAAAGATCCTAATGACCCAGATAACCATGGTGATGGTGTGGTCACTCACCTAGAGCCAGATATCCTGGAGTGTGAAGTCAAGTGGACCTTAGGAAACATTACAACAAATAAAGCTAATGGAAGTGATGGAATTCTAGCCGAGCTAATTTCAAATCCTAAAAGATGACACCGTTAAAGTGCTGCACTCAATATGCCAACAAATTTGGAAAACTGCAGTGGCCACAGGACTGGAAAAAGTCAGCTTTCATTCCAATCTCAAAGGTCAGCTTTCATTTCAATGCCATTCTTTGAGAATGGTCAAACTACCATACAGTTGCACTCATTTCACATGCTAACAAGTTTATGCTCAAAATCCTTCAAGCAGTACATGAACCAAGAACTTCCAGATGTACAAGCTGGGTTGCAAAGAGGCAGAGGAACTAGAGATAAAATTGCCAACCCTCATTGGATCATGGAGAAAGTAAGGAAGTTCCAGAAAAATATCTACCTCTGCTTCATTGACTACACTAAAGCCTTTGACTGTATAGATCACAACAAACTGTGGAAAATTCTTAAGGAGATGGGAATACCAGACCACCTTACCTATCTCCTGAGAATATGCAGGATGAAGAAGCATGCAGATCAAGAAGCAACCGTTAGAACCTTACATGAAACAATGGACTGTTTCAAAATGGGAATGGAGTACAACAAGGCTGTACATTATCACCTTGCTTATTTAACTTACAGGCAGAATACATTATGCAAAATGCCAGGCTTGATGAATCGCAAGCTGGAATCAAGACTTCCAGAAGAAATATCAACAACCTCAGATAAGTAGATGGTACCACTCTAATGGTAGAAAATGAAGAAGAACTGAAGAACTTCTTGATGAGAGTGAAAGAGGAGACCGAAAAAGCTGGCTTGAAACTCAACATTCAATAAACTAAGACTCATGGCATCTGGTCCCATCACTTTATGGCAAATAGAAGGGGAAAAAGTAGAAGCAGTCACAGAGTTTTTTTGAAAATCACTGTGGAAGGTGAGTGCAGCCATGAAATTAAAAGACGCTTCCTTCTTGGAAGGAAAGCTATGACAAGCATAGACTGTATTGAAAAACAGAAATATCACTTTGCTGACAAAGGTCCATATAATCAAAGCTATGGTTTTTCTAGTAGTTGTGTATGGATGTGAGAGTTGGACCATGAAGAAGGCTGACTGCCAAAGAATTGATGCTTTTGAACTGTGGTGCCGAAGAAGACACTTGAGAGTCCCTTGGAATGCAAGGAGATCAAACCAGTCAGTCCTAAAGGAAATAAACCCTGAATATTCTTTGGAAGGACTGGTGCTGAAGCTGATGTTCCAATACTCTGGCCACCTGATGTGAAGAGCAGATTCGCTGGAAAAGATCCTGATCCTGGGAAAGACTGAAAGCAAAAGAAGGGGCCAGCAGAGGATGAGATAGTTAGATGGCATCACTGAGTCAAAGGACATGAATTTGAGCAAATTCCAGGAGATAGTGGAGGACGGAGGAGACTGGCATGCTATAGTCCATAAGATCACAAAGTCAGACATGACTTAGTGCTGTAACAACAAAAATAACAAATGAAGTTTACAAGACACTGGTCCCTGTCTTCCAGAAGTTTACCATTGAGTCTCTGAAACAGAAACACAGATTCACTGGAAGGCAGCCCCATTTTTCACATTGCTGAGCCGGTGAGTCCTTGGACAACCTGGTTTGTCTCCTGTCTTCCCCTCACACCTGCCTCCCATCCATTAGCAAGCCCTGTTGGCTCCACCTGGATAACTGGGTCAGTCTGACCATTTCCCATTGCTTCCTCTGCCACCAATCTGCTCTAAGCAGCTCCATCATAAGCACTCTGATTGCTTCTTATCTAGTATCCCTTCTCCTAAGCTTGCCCACTTCAATCCAGTCTCAATATTGCAGCCAGGGTGATCCCTGGAAGTCAGGTCAAGTCCTCCTCTAAAATTCTGCAATGGCTCCCCTTTGAAAGGAAAAGTCAAGCTCTCCGTGGTGGCCTAGGAGCCCCTACACAATCTCTAACCCCTCCCCCACGCTGTCTCTGAGGTCACCCTCCATACCAGCGCCCCTGCCCCCTCTCTCTCCAGTTGCACCTCTGTCCTGTGCCCAGCCCCTTCTCCCTTTCTCCTCCCCTTCTCAGGACTCTTGCACCATTTATTCTGCCTGCCTGGATCACTCCCTTCTTTTGACTAACCTGCTCCCCTTTGCAAGTCTTTACCTAAAAGTCACCCTCTTAATGAGATTGACCCGAATCCCCACTCCCCTTGCCCCATCTCAAGTTGCTGTCTGTTTTCTCCCCATCTCCCCTGTGCTATTCTATTTTTTCCATAGAACCTATCATACCATATATTTTACTTATGTATTATGTTTATTCTACACTGACTAGCATTTAAGCTCCATAGTGACATTTTTGTTTGTTTTATTTTCTGATGTAATCCAGAAAGGTTAGAATGAATGAATGAATAAATGACTAAAATGGTCATTAACAAAGACTGTTTATTAAATCTTGAAACATAGATTAGTGTTTAAAAATTAACAAAATGGGGGTCTCATGTTTTCTTAAATAAATGTATATCAACAAGGTACAAGAGGACTTAATTTGGGGATCATTTCGGCCCTTTCAAGATGAATTCAGACAGTTCAAGGACAAATGTGTGCAATTTAAAGACTGAGCTCTTCAAAATAAAAGACAACACTCAACTTTCTGACCTTCTCCTGAACTTTGGCATTTGTTTATCCAAGCAATCAATCGGCTCTTAAGTATTTCGAGTTCCACTTCAGTAATTCATAAATGCTTTTGATTACTGTGGTGATTATTTAAGGACAAGAAAATAAAATGCCCAAAAAAAGAAAATTAAATAGGTATTAAGTACTTTTGAACAGTGGATTCACATGCTGTCAGATCTAATGCATGTCAAGTCATGCATTTTCCAGCTGTTTAAAGTCTCAGAGCAGAGCTAACTCTGTCCTGAAAACTGTGTTCTTACAAAGAAGATAATGAGCACCAATTGGGAATACTCAGGTTGGCTCCAAACTAGCTAATCTCAGAGCTGCTGCTCCAGGAAAGACTTTTTCCCATAATTACAGGAGATTGCAACCATGGAAAAATAAAAGGCAGGATAAATGGAGAAGTAGATATTCTGGAAATATAATCTTGGTTAAAGACAGAGAAACAACTGACACAGCAGGAAACAAAGTTATCATGTCTCGTCCACAAACAGTTCAGTCCTGCTAGTCTATTCTGTAAATATCTGAAAATGATAATAGCTCACATCTTTAATTTGAATTAAATTATCTTTTGTGATTTCTGACAACCTTGATTTGTTTGGAATTTTTGTACATAAGCACATACTTAAAGTATTTTACTGTGTTCAGGTTTTGGGTGCATATTTTAACATTATTTATTTTTAGTGGTTTTTAAAACACATGCTTATTGTAGAGAATTTTACAAAGAGTAAAAGGAGATCACCTGAAATTTCACCATACAGTTAAATTTTCCACCTTATTTCTCTTCAGTCTTTTTTCTGTGCCTGTGTAGTGACTCCAGCTATCCAATCAAACTGCTAAAAGGTTGTCTTTCTCCTCTTTCCAGAGAACTCCAAACCTTCTTGAGGTGACCAAGAGGTCAGGCCCCTTTCATTGTCCCTTGAGGGACAGAAAACCAGGAATTTAAACCATTGACTAAAAGGCTCCTTTTAGGGGACTGTTGCTTTTGTTGTAGCCAGATTCAGGAAGTCTGGAGCCAGGCCAGTGCAATGCAGAGACCCTGCAAGGAGAGAAGCGGGGGCCTCAATCAGGTAAGTGTGTCTGATGGTCTAGACCATCCACCACCAAAGGAAACATGAATCTCTCTACCATGGTCACTGCCATTCTGGTGGAAGCTTTTTTGGAGGAGAGCTCAGAAGCAAAGGAAGCCTCCTTCACTGGTATTGCTCAGGCCATGCAATTGCAGTCTGGAGTCCCCTAAAGTCATGTCAACCTTTCTATTGATACCCACACCCCCATCCCCACCCCAAGAGATACACTGTGTTTCTTTAGAGGCTCATTCATATGCAGCATCATTTGGTCAGGAAGAGGCAAATATCAGCTACACACCGTGTCTCCTACTGGTCTGTCTCATCCAGGACTACAACTCTGCTATTGGGCTCAGTCTCAAACATCCAATCTAAAAACAGCCTTGTTAGCTCCAAACAGCTTATCAGTGGAACTCTGCAGTGGGAGTAACAGAGGGCTGCCCCACCACATCCCTAAAAATCTGACCATGCAGTGAGATATTATAACACTGGAAATAAAGGAGGATGCCTTCCCCACTTGCCTTGTAAATATCATTGACTCCTGGTTTTCAGAGAACTATAGAGACAATTCATCTCTTCTGCTCTCTGTCTTTATTTATCTGAAATGATTCACCCCAAATTGCTGAAAGCCAGTTACTATAAATTGTTTTTCACTTTTTAAAAACAGTATCAAAGATCATGTTACAATTGAAGGCCATTTTTAAAAGAACCAAAAAAGCAGGTATGAGTGAATATCATTGTCAGCACCAATGGTTCGTTATCAAATACAGTTTAGCTGTGGGTTTTTCATGATGGTGTAGTGTCTCTACTCTGTGATTGTGTGCTCTGAGCAGAAAACCATTTTGAAAATCAACAAATTATACTTACAAAAACCACTGAACAAAACACTTGAGTGTTTTGAAATATATACGAAATATATATATATATATATAGAGAGAGAGAGAGAGATTCATTTTAAAAACTACTTGCTAAAGAGTATACTTTCTACCTTTAAATAGGTTACAACTGAACATGGGCATTATTGACACACAAAAAAGAGAATATTTCTACAGAGAACATCTAAGCCATGCACACAAACAACCAATACCTATGAATAAATAATAAATACACAAGTAAAGTAGGAACACAGTTTATGTACAACATTTGATTTCATATCTGGAGGTTCTATAGAAGAAAAACAATAAGGAGGAAAAAAGCTTTTATTATTCAGGGAAATCATGGTGCTTCAAAAACATGTGAAAGGAGGAGCGGAAGTGCTGGACAAAGCCTTGCTGGAATCAAATTCCTGACATGAGAGAGGGTGGGTGAAGACTTGGTCTTGTGAGCGAAAAACCACATGAAAGTATAATGCAAACACCAGATGGCCTGAGGTAGGGAGAGTGATTTCGTAGGTTCTAGGAAGAGAAAGGACATTTGCAGGACACTTACGGCCCATCATCTTTCTCGATTATTGAGGAAAACAAGAGCCAAGTCTCAATCTATATTTACTCTTTATAGAGATCCTTCAAGTTATACTGCCTCAGACTAATTCTCCCAGAAGGAATATATGCAAATTTGCTGTCCAATAAAGTTAACTGTATTTCTATCAGTGACTTCCTTGCTTTGAGAGGAATAATTATCCTGGGAGTTAGAGAGCACAGCACCGTGGTATGTGAGGCATTAGTAACTTTGCAGACAACTTGAGTTTTCACAATAGGGATAGACAGCATCAGGAGGGACCTTTTAAAATAGTTGGGAGCAAATCTGGAAATTCCAAATCAGATTTTTCTACTCGAAATTTATGAATCTTTCTTCTCAGTGTTAATTGCTCTCTATCTTTGGTCACCACTGAATATGTTCATCCCACTATCATAAAATGTTCTTGAAAATTATTCCTGGAGGCATCACTCCTCCTCCATGGCTCTACCCATTCCCTTTCCCTCTTCATGAGAATCCAACCAGCATGGTGACCTGCAATGAGGTTTATTGGTCCTCCAGAGGGCTCTGCAGGAAGGGCACAATTCCACTGATAACACACTTCTGGAACTTTTCCCAAAATGTCTCCACTATAGGCATCTGGAGCATATTGACTTTCTCTCTTTAAGTTTTCTTCTGCTTGGTGGCTTCTTTCTCCTCCTCATTTCCTGTCTTACATCAAGATACATGAATTTTTCACTGGGAAAGCCATTTGGATCTCTGAGGCTTTAACTCCTAATTCATGTTGCCTTTTGGAGAAGGCAATGGCAACCCACTCCAGTACTCTTGCCTGGAAAATCCCACAGAGTCAGATACGACTGAAGCGACTTAGCAGCAGCAGTCCATTGCCTTTAGGTTTTCACCAGCTCATTTTACCCTTGTCTTAACTGTTGTCTTCTACAGTTTTGTGTCCGCCCAAGCTAGGAGTCTTCTGAAAGCCCCTCCTATGTGAATAGCTGTCTTGTTGTACCTCTTTGATATTCACTCCACAGATAGAGAATCAAATGGTAGGAACTTCTGACCAAGCAAAGAAGGGAATAGATTATATGGGAATTAATCATGTACTATTTATTTTATTCTATAGAACATGCTTTCTGATATTAAGCCACTCTGCCCCATCATCCATGCAAAGAAAGGATCTTTCAAAGACACCGTAGGAAGGTTTTTAATCCTCAGTCCTGCTTTAGATATAAGAATATGACAGAGTGATCTGAGCAATCAGTTTCCAATATGATATGATCTGTGGGTTTGAAGAGGTCTTGTTTATCTATCCTAGTCCTTAGAGTAGTGTCAATAAAGATTTATCCTTTTGGATTAACTTTATCATGATAACATATTTGAAATCGAAAACTGGGTTTCGAATGACACACAGGGACAGAATAGATTATTTTCAAACAGATGAAATGCTCAAAGAAATGTATGTCCTTATTCTGTAAGTATGAACAAATTACTTGAAGTGGTATTCCTCAAAATGCTATTAGTCATTCTTACCTTTCTGTGAATTAATCTTGTTATGAAATTACTTTCCTGCTTTCAAATACTCACAATAAAGGGAAGAGCATTTTTTTTTTAATGAAGATAATCATGATATACAGAGTTTTGTCCCCCAGTAGACTTACCTTGGCAGAGAATATAGTCACCTGGGTAGATAATGGTTAGGAAGTCAGGAGGCAGGCTCTACCAAAATAGGCAAACGGTGCCTTCACACCTGCAGACAAAAACCTCCAAAGAGCAGGCAAACAGCTCCCCATGTTGTTTCTTCCCCAAGGAAGTGCTCAGGGTATAGCCTTGTATCCACTTCATCCATAGTCTTGGTCAAGAGCAACAACCTCTGAAGAGTGCTTCCTGTTTCAAGTGACTATTGCAGACAAAAAGCTGAAAACAAATAACATGGAAACAAATAAAAGGGGCCACTGACTCAGGGAGCAAGACACTAGCCAGCTCCCCCAGCAAACCAATGGTAGGTTAATAGACTTTTTAAAAATCACTTCTTTATGGGGTTTATTTAATAAAGATGAAAACACAGTACACTTATACAAGGCATGTTTTTCTTCAATTGTGTCTTTTACTGTGTTGCTTAAGTGGCAAACTCTTTTATACTCTTGCCAAAAAGAAAAGTAGGGGCAGGACTAATAAAGAATGTTGTATTTTGGATTCTTTTCTGGAGAATCCAAAATGAAAGAATTGGCAAAATGTTCTGAAATAATGGCAGAGAGTTCTGCTGGCCCCATATTGGACTTCATCTTGAAAAGACTGTGTATTAAATTATACAGGGCTCTTAAAAATTCAAAGAACGCTTACTTTGACAAAGCATTTTTCTATCATCTGGTTAGAATTCTTGCCCAGTTAGCTCCGATCTGCTATTTCCTTCCCATGTGTTTTGCAAACCATGGGAAGAGGGGGTCATTTTTTTTTTTTTTTTTTTGCAGGAATCAGGAATGAGATGCAATTATGGGGGCCTGTGTACGGGATGGATGATATTGTCCCCCAAGCCAGCCAACATAGAAGACCACTTGTCTGTGCAGGGACTGCTGATTGAATTTGGCCTGATGTACCTAAAAAGGGCCTTATTGGCCAGCTCTCCTCCTCTGTTTATTTAGAAAGAAACCATTGTGTGATATGGTTGTTCTAACAAGGACTGCAGGGCGAGTACTGCTTTTGACATGATGAATCTTCAGTGTGCATGTGCGTATGCACGTGTGCGCATACACACACAGTCCCAGAGGCCCTCCTGCCCGGCATGTGTGGAAAAGCCTCAGATCGGAGCTTATATATCTGAAGTTCCAGCAGACAGACTTGCAGTCAGCCAGAGGATTTGCTATCCTCAGTCTTAACCAACAATGTTTTGGGGGGACAGTTTATATTCAGAAATCCTGTGTGTTGGAATGCTGGAATAACAGCAATTTTTGGTAATTTGCCTGGGTTTGCATTTGTGCTTTCTTTGGCCTAATCTGCTTAATTAAGACCTGAACTCTGGCTGGCCGCCAGCATTCACAGAGCATGTAGGCACCAGATTGACTTACCTCTATTTCTGTCGGCTGAAAAATGACATTCCTTCTGCTTTGTGAGCCTCTTGCCCTGGGGAAAGGCATATATTGAATTCGCTTGCCTGAAAACAAAACTTTAAGTAAATAAAGATACATAGGGAATGCACCCATTTCCCCATTTATCCCTCACCCTCTAAAAATCAAGATGTGTTAATAGGACTCCATCTCAAAGGAAAACCAGTAGTGAGCACAAATTAGTTCTTACTGAACAGATGAGAGTTCACTTGGAAAGAAACATTCAGGCATATGTTGACATATCTGCAGAGCAGCCCCCATGTTCAAGCACTGATGGGAACTCTAGACAAAGGTCCCCCAATCTTGCTTAAGTCCAGAAAGGGACAGAGATGTGTTCATAGCAAGTTCTCACATGAGCCAGCATGGAAAAAAGTCTGTTTTGGAAATGTAAGCAATGTGCCCAGAAAGGGACTTTGTTTTGTTCTGGGAGGTGGGGTTCCTGTAGAGGCCTCATCTGAAATGAAACTCTTTCCCATCAGTAGCAGTCACATACATATGCCCTGACATGGAACAGCACAAAATGAAACACACTTTCCTTCCCAGTGAATTGGAACATCCATATGTATATGTATGTCTATACATATGTTTATAGGTGTCTATCTGTGTGTGTGTTTGTGTATTAGTCACTCAGTCATGTCCAACTCTTTGTGACCCATTGGACTGTAGTCCACCAGGCTCCTCTGTCCATGGAATTCTCCAAAAAGAATCCTGGCATGGGTAGCCATTCCCTCCTCCAGGGGATCTTCCCAACCCAGGGATCGAAATCTGGTCTCTTGCACTGCAGGTGTATTCTTTACCATCTGAGCCACAGTGATAAATTAAGGAGAAGAAAAACAGTTGATAATTTTTGATGATATATATATTGCCATGGCTTCCCAGGTGGTGAAGTGGTAAAGAATCTGCCTGCCAATTCAGGAGACACAGAAGATGTTTGTTTGATTCTTAGGTTAAGAAGATGTCCTGGAGTGGGAAATGGCAACACACTTCAGTATTCTTGCCTGGAAAATTCCATGGACAGAAGAGCCTGGTGGGCTACAGTTCATGGGGTCACAAAGAGTCAGACATGACTGAGCTTGTATGCATGCACAAACGCTGCCTTAACTATTTTTCTATATTCTAAATTCAGTTCAGTGCAGTTCAGTCACTCAGTCATGTCTGACACTGCAACCCCATGGACTGCAGTATGCCAAGCCTCCCTGTCCATCACCAACTCCCAGAGTTTACCCAAACTCAAGTCCATTGAGTCGGTGATGCCATCCAGCCATCTCATCCTCTGTCGTCCCCTTCTCCTCCCACCTTCTATCTTTCCCAGCATCGGGGTCCTTTCCAATGAGTCAGTTCTTTGCATCGGATGGCCAATGTATTGGAGTTTCAGCTTAAACATCAGTCCTTCCAATGAACACTCAGGACTGATCTCCTTTAGGATGGACAGGTTGGATCTCCTTGCAGTCCAAGGGATTGTCAAGAGTCTTCTCCCAACACCACAATTCAAAAGCATCAATTCTTCGGCACTCAGTTTTCTGTATAGTCCAACTCTCACAACCATACATGACTACTGAAAAAACCATATCCTTGAGTAGATGGACCTTTGCTGGCAAAGTAATGCCTCTGCTTTTTAATATGCTGTCTAGGTTGGTCATAACTTTCTTTCCAAGGAGTAAGTGTCTTTCAATTTCATGGCTAGAGTCACCATCTACAGTGATTTTGGAGCCCCAAAAAATAAAGTCTGACACTGTTTCCACTGTTTCCCCATCTATTTCCCATGAAGTGATGGGACTGGATGCCATGATCTTCCTTTTCTGAATGTTGAGCTTTAAGCCAACTGTTTTCACTCTCTTTCACTTTCATCAAGAGGCTCTTTAGTGCTTCTTCACTTTCTGCTGTAAGAGTGATGTCATCTGCATATCTGAGGTTATTGATATTTCTCCGGGCAATCTTGATTCCAGCTTGTGCTTCATTCAGCCCAGTGTTTCTCATGATGTACTCTGCATTTAAGCTAAATAAGTAGGGTGACAATATACAGGCTTGACGTACTCCTTTTCTTATTTGGAACCAGTCTGTTGTTCCATGTCCAGTTCTAACCGTTGCTTTCTGACCTGCATACAAGTTTCTTAAGAGGCAGGTCAGGTGGTCTGGTATGCCTATCTCTTTCAGAATTTTCCACAGTTTATTGTGATCCATACAGTCAAAGGCTTTGGCATAGTCAATAAAGCAGAAATAGATGTATTTCTGGAATTCTTTTGCTTTTTTGATGATCCAGTGGATGTTGGAAATTTGATCTCTGGTTCCTCTACCTTTTCTAAATCCAGCTTGAACATCTGGAAGTTCATGGTTCACGTATTGCTGAAGCCTGGCTTGGAGAATTTTGAGCATTACTTACTCGCATGTGAGATAGTGCAATTGTGTGGTAGTTTGAGCATTCTTTGGCATTGCCTTTATTTGGGATGGAAATGAAAACTGACCTTTTCCAGTTCTGGGGCCACTGCTGAGTTTTCCAAATTTGCTGGCATATTGAGTGCAGCACTTTCACAGCATCATCTTTCAGGATTTGAAAGAGCTCAACTGGAATTCCATCACCTCCACTTGCTTTGTTCATAGTGATGCTTCCTAAGGCAAACTTGACTTCACATTCCAGGATGTCTGGCTCTAGGTGAGTGATCACACCATCATGATTATCTTGGTCGTCAGGATCTTTTTTGTACAGTTCTGTGTATTCTTGCCACCTCTTCTTAATATCTTCTGCTTCTGTTAGGTCCATACCATTTCTGTCCTTTATCGAGCCCATCTTTGCATGAAATGTTCCCTTGGTATCTCTAATTTTCTTGAAGAGATCAGTAGTCTTTCCCATTCTATTATTTTCCTCTATTTCTTTGCACTAATCACTGGGGAAGGCTTTCTTATCTCTCCTTGCTATTCTTTGGAACTCAGCATTTAACTGTACATATACTACATATATGGTGGTATTAGTGGTGCTAAGTCGCTTCAGTCATGTCTGACTCTTTGCAAGCCTATGGTATGTAGCCTGCCAGGCTCCTCTGTCCATGGGATTCTCCAGGCAAGAATACTAGAGTGGGTTGCCATGCCCTTCCCCAGGGGATCTTCCCAACCCAAGGATCGAATCTGTATCTCTTATGTCTCCTGTATTGGCAGGTTGATTCTTTATCATTGGTACCACCTGGGAAGTGGGATCCAGGCGGGCTATCATCCATGGAGTTGCAAACAGCTGGACATGACTAAGAAACTAAGCACACAAATATATATACATTATAAGTTTACACAAACATATATAAGCATATATATATGCCATTATTGGCTAAGTTCCTATCTTTTTAGATATCTAAATCACCTGTTTTATTCAAGAATAATTGACAAACAATACTATGTTAGTTCCAGTGCACAATACAGTGATTCAGTATTTCTTTACATCACAAAGTGATCATACATGGCAGTTAACATGGCAAGCGGAGTGCAACCAATCATAATGGAGTCTAACTTTTCTTGTTCAAATCCTGGCTCTACCCCATCCACCATGCCTAATCATGAAGTTACTTAAAGTATTAATTTTTTCCTCTACAAAATAAGGATGATGACCATACCTGTGTCATGGGATTGTTACAAATCTTTAATGAGACAATATATACAAGACACACAGCATATTCTTCAGTACCAAGTGTCATTCAATAATGTCATAGATTATGATATACAAATGAAATAAATACACACATCATGCAACTTAGACAATAGAATTGGTTTCCTTATAATTAGTTTACTGTATTTCACTAACCTGTATAATAATTGAATTATTAAAATATTATAGAGAAAGCAATAGGCCAACACTTTCTTTTCTACTTGTATTGATTTTTCTTTCCAGATCTGCCATAATTCAAGTCATGTTCATGTAAATGCAAGTGGGTTTTTAAAGGTCAATAAAGGTGGTGATTCCCAGTTGTTATGGCTCATCAAGACAGACTTAACATCTATGAGAACTGTATTTTGAGAGTCCTGTTATCCATAGTGCCTCTGTGTGATGAATCGCCACAGATAGGTCCTCATAACTATCAAAGGCATTCATGTAAATGCAACAAAATCAGGTCATTGCTAGATATTTTGGTTTGTAACTCTTCCTCACAAGACTGTGACCTTTCTGAAGATGGCCATATTTATCACAGCCTCTCCCACAGCAAATGGCAGCACATTTGGCTTATCCAGGACTGTTGCTGGGCTTCCCAGGTGGCACAGTGGTGAAGAATGTACCTGCCAATGCAGGAGATGCAAGAGACACAGGTTCCATTCCTGGGTCAGGAAGATTCCCCGAAAGTAGGAAATAGCAACCCACTCCAGTATTCTTGCCTAGAAAATTCCATGGACAGAGGAGCCTGGCAGGTTACAGTTCATGGGGTTGCCAAGAATCAGACATGACTGAGCAACTGAGCACACACACAGGACTGTTGCCATGAATAGGGAAGGAACAAACACCTCCTTATTTTTTAATGGAGGGCATATGACATGTGACTTTATCTATTTGATTTAATGGCACAAAACTATGTGGCCTTTGCCTGATTACAAATCTTGAAAGACTATCTGTAACCAAAGAATCACATCCAAAACTTTAATCTATGTAGGAAATGGAAGATATATGCAGTCTTTCTGTAAGAAAGTATGTTAGGTTCTGAGAACACAAATAGCAGCTACTCAATAATTATGTTAGGGAACAGTGTTAGTGCCACAGGGCTTAGGAATGTTATCTTATAGAAATTTGTGAGAAAAAATCCAGAACTTTAGAAAAAATAAAAAGCATAGACACTTAGGCCAGTGATGATAGGGATCATCTTCTTGAGAAGTATTCAAAAAGAAATTGAAGTATTCATTTAATAAGATTTCCATTCAATACTAGTTTTAAGATATTCCCCTCACATAATGAAGATTTTCTTGATCACCCTGGCCACTGATGAACCAATTCTCCACCTTCTAAATTTCTAGAGCAATGGCTGTTTGTGTGCACCTCCTGCCATAGGACATGGTAGAGTATAGAGCTCATTATGTTTTCTGTGAAAATTCACCAGCTCCCAATCTTGATTCTAAGCTGAGTCCAGTCCTGAGCTCTATTCCCCTGTGACTGATCATGACTTAATTAACACAATTCCTTGCCAATTGAATACTTCATCCATAGTAGGATGCTTGCAGATTAGAGCACTTGATATGTGGAGTTTTCATGTTTCTTCACTTCTTCAGGAAACACTGAACTTTATTGCCAGGCAAGAAACTCCCTCAATGTAGGTGAGTCTACTTATGCTGTATGCCAGACAAGAGCCACTTGAGTTACTTGAGCTGAGTTACCAGCTGCCCGGGGGTTAATCTGAGTGGGAGTATTTCCAATTTATGTCTGTGTAAAGATACTGGGCCAATCAGAAAGTAGATAATAAAAATAAGTGAAATTAGTAACATAAATATATAAATAAAATATTATGAATAAACAAATGTACCATAAGGAGATTTCAGAAAGACAAATGTGGGTTATTTGAAAATACTAATAAAATTAACAATTAACAAAGCTCTGGTAAGATTGAACAAAAAGTTTGTTTGTTTAAAAAAAAAGATTTTTCATACTTCTATTCCCAGTCTAGATGGAGTATGAGGAACAGGATCTATAAAACCACCTGAAAAAACAAACAAACACAATAGAAAAAATATTTGAAACAATGGTTTTCAACACTTTGGACATCAGAGACAAAAGACAGTGATCCTTAAGAGACACAGAAAAAATAAGATAAGGCCTAGGATTGTTTCATATTTGTACCTTGCAAGAGATTCTAAGCCACAGCATGGGAATGGAGAGCACAGGCAGGTCCCCAAATCGAAGAACTGAAGATAAACATCTGGACAGGGTAAGGTGGCTGGAGTTCACAGGCGGCATACAAAGAGGGTAGCTGCATAGACAGAGAACTCCAGAGATCTCTAGAGGTTTTCCTTTATGTATTCAATATAGTGAGCAGTGCATATATGTGAGGAAACTACTCAAGTCTGGGGAAAGATCTCCTCCAAAGACTCAGATACAACAGTACCTGGCATGCACACAGACTGGCAGCAGTGTCTGTTACCACCAGGCAAACAATATAACTCATTTAGCATTGAATAGAATATTCAGAAATGGGGATTATTAGCACTAGACTAAATACTACCCTGGTCCCAATTGACAGATATTAAAATCAATGTGCCTCCAAGTAACTCAACAGCATCCCATAGAAAAAAATAAAGAATATTTAAAAGAATGCAAGAATATCCAGCATCTTTGGCACCCAATCAAAAACTACCAGGCATACAAAGAAGCAAGAAAATGCAAGCCATAATGATGAGAAAAAAATCAATCAAAAGATTATACATTGCAAAAAGAAAGAACAGTTGACTTGAGAACATAGCAAGAGACACCATCTAAAGTCAAATACAAAGGAAAAAGTTTCTCAAAACAAAAACAAGAAACAGAGCTTCATTAAGTTGTGAGACCACATCACGTGACCTAATATGCACAAAATTGAAGTCTCCAAAGGGAAGCGTGCTGGAGAAGATTCTTTAGAGTCCCTTGGACAGCAAGGAGATCAAATCAGTTAATCCTAAAGGAAATCAACCCTGAATATTCATTGCAAGGATTGATGATGAAGCTCCAGTACTTCGACCACCTGATGCAAACAGCCAACTCACTGGAAGAGACCCTAATGTTGGGAACGATTGAAGCCAAAAGGAGAAGGGGGAGGAGAGGATGAGCGGTTAGTTAGCATCACTGGGTCAATGGATATGAATCTGAGCAAACTCTGGGAGACAGTAGAGGACAAAGGAGACTGGTGTGCTGCAATCCATGGGGTCACAAAAAGCTGGACACGACTTAGTGACAGAACAACAACAGAGACCCTAGCCAACCACATGTTGACTTAAGTGGACCATCAGAAGTAAGGATTCACAGCTAAAAAAGTAGAGAATATGTGAATCACACCCAAACTTCACCCAGTGCCTGGCACAAAGTATATGTTAGTTCCTGGCATTATTATTACTCTTATTCCCAGCCATCCTAAATCTTAGTAGCAATTCTCCCAAAAACTTCTTCCAGCTGTACACTCTGCTTCATCTCTGTAGATGGGACCAGTGTTCTCTCTGTGAAGGAATTGTCACCAGGTCATCACCAGGACCTTTAGAATGTCTTTGAATGGTATCTGAATTGGGCTCAGTTCGTGGCTTCACCACATAGTAAACATGTCACCTTGGACAAATTACTTAAATTCTCTGGCTTCAGTTTCTTCATCTGTAAAATAAAAATAGTATTTATCTCAGGGTTGTAATGAGGATTAAATTAGTTAGTATGTGTAAAATGCTTAGTACAGTGCTTACCACATGGTAAAGTATAAATTTTAGTTATCATTACCATCAACAATTTAAGATTATTCTATTAACATCCAAAATTTTAATATTGCTTCTTGTCATTGTAGAGACTGCCTCCCTTTGAACTGAAGAATTATATGATACAGTTATTTCTTATCTATTATATAACTGGATTTTTAAAATCCAAAGATATAACCTAGTATAGTTGATTTAAGTTTTATTTTCATGTGATTTACTTTTCTCACTGCCCCCTTCATTTCTTATTTTTCTATTATTGTTCACTACAAGTATGATAAAAATTAACCACATCTGTTATTTATCTTTTCATCCTGGGGCAAGGCAAATGTGTATAGTTCCCTCAGCATAACAGGAACCATATGGAGCCCATGGAATTATATGTATTATCAGTTTACAAATTCAAACTTTTCCAAAGATTGTCCACTAGCAGCACAGGGTTCTTGGGTGCAAGAGTTTGCACTGTGATGTTTATACTCTGCAAACATGTTGGTATAAAACATGCTTGCAGCTGGCGCCTCATCAGAGTGATGGGGCTTAAAAGTGGTTTCCAGTGGTTCTCAGACTCTGCTGTGCATTAGAATTGCTTCAGGGGCTTTAAAATTCCCTGTTCTCAGGCCACACCTCATACCAGTTAAATTAAAATATGTTGGGTAGAATAGATTGGCAGTGGCATCAGTATTTTTTTTAATTTTCAAGGTGATTCCAATGTGCAAGCAATTTTGAGAAGCAGCAAGAGCTTTAAAAAAAAAAAAAAAACACTAAATTATTTGGTCACTATACGGGGAAAAACCAAAACACACTTTTGCTTGATGCCAGTTGTTGCCATCCTCCTTAGGTGATGCACATGTCAGGGTAAAAATTTCACATCAAATCCCAATTAGTATCCCTGAAGTGCAGCAGCTCATGAATATCCTTCTCAGAAACAGCAAGCACTGACTGACTAGGCCCAGAGGATACAATCTTGCTCTATTAAAAATAAGAGAGAAAGAGAGAGACTAAGAGAAGAAACTTAATCCATTTGTCCAATTTTCAAGTCAATTGCTCTTCACTCAACAAGTTACATCCGGGGCTTAACACAAGCTCTGTGTCTGTTATGCTTAATCACATACAGTTGGCCTTTAGACGGAGATCAGAAGGTGACATACAAGGTACGTTCCAGGCACCAGCTGGCTCCAATTCAGTGTCCTGGAAAGAGCTATGCTGAACAGTGGGTCACTTTTCAGAGGATGGCCCACTGGACGCCTCTTAGAAGACAATCTGCTTTGATCTCGAAGGGCATGTTCACTCTCATGAAAATCTCTGGGTCCCACAGCTCTCTACAATGGGCTCAGTGTCTACAGAATCCTTTCCCAAGTTGTCTTCTTGCTGCAGAGAAACAATGAGGCACTTGAATTTTCTGTAAAAAGCTGTGCTGCCATCAAGAACTGGATCCCTCATCTTCATTTTTTTTTGATAGAAATAAAATTTCAAACAATAACTCTCCTTTGATATATAAAGTTGTCTTGCTCTGTAGAACTGACCTCTGATTGGTTTGGGTTAGAGATTTTAGTGATTATAGATTATCTGTAAAATGAGAGACTAGGCACTGAAATGATATAATCTCTGAGACTACTTCTGATTCTTAAGTTTAAGGTTATCTGATTCTGACCATCTAGAGGTAGCTTCGTATAGTTAAAATTAGACAAAGGTTAAAGTACCAATTTTCCTATTTATTTTAGGAAAATTACTTACTCTTTCTGGACCTAAACTTTTGCACTTCTGAAAGGTGTTTTTCATTATACTTGCCCACTCCCCCCGGATCTAGAGAGACAGATGGCTAAATGCATGTATTCTAGAATCAAACTGCATACTCTGTACCCTAGCCAAGCAGACTCAGCTATGTCATTTTGAATAAGTTATTTAACAACCCCATACTTTACTTCCTTTCCTTATAAAATTGGAATGTTTACAATTAATATTTCATTCAGGTATGACCTAAATCAAATCCCTTATGATTATACAGTGGAAGTGAGAAATAGATTTAAGGGACTAGATCTGACAGATAGAGTGCCTGATGAACTATGGACGGAGGTTTGTGACATTGTACAGAAGACAGGGATCAAGACCATCCCCATGGAAAAGAAATGCGAAAAAGCAAAATGGCTGTCTGAGGAGGCCTTACAAATAGCTGTGAAAAGAAGAGAAGCGAAAAGCAAAGGAGAAAAGGAAAGATATAAGCATCTGAATGCAGAGTTACAAAGAATAGCAAGAAGAGATAAGAAAGCCTTCCTCAGCAATCAATGCAAAGAAATAGAGGAAAACAACAGGATGGGAAAGACTAGAGATTTCTCCCAGAAAATTAGAGATACCAAGGGAACATTTCATGCAAAGATGGGCTTAATAAAAGACAGAAATGGTATGGACCTAACAGAAGCAGAAGATATTAAGAAGAAGTGGCAAGAATACACAGAAGAACTGTATAAAAAAGATCTTCATGACCAAGATAATCACAATGGTGTGATCACTCACCTAAAGCCAGACATCCTGGAATGTGAAGTCAAGTGGGCCTTAGAAAGCATCACTATGAACAAAACTAGTGGAGGTGATGGAATTCCAGTTGAGCTATTTCAAATCCTGAAAGATGATGCTGTGAAAGTGCTGCACTCAATATGCCAGCAAATTTGGAAAATTCAGCAGTGGCCCCAGGACTGGAAAAGGTCAGTTTTCATTACAATCCCAAAGAAAGGCAATGCCAAAGGATACTCAAACTACTGCACAATTGCACTCATCTCACACGCTAGTAAAGTAATGCTCAAAATTCTCCAAGCCAGGCTTCAGCAATACGTGAACCGTGAACTTCCTGATGTTCAAGCTGGTTTTAGAAAAGGCAGAGGAACCAGAAATCAAATTGCCAACATCCGCTGTGTCATCAAAAAAGCAAGAGAGTTCCAGAAAAACATCTATTTCTGCTTTATTGACTATGCCAAAGCCTTTGACTGTGTGGATCACAATAAACTGTGGAAAATCCTGAAAGAGATGGGCAAACCAGACCACCTGACCTGCCTCTTGAGAAACCTATATGCAGGTCAGGAAGCAACAGTTAGAACTGGACATGGAACAACAGACTGGTTCCAAATAGGAAAGGGAGTATGTCGAGGCTGTATATTGTCACCCTGCTTATTTAGCTTATATGCAGAGTACATCATGAGAAATGCTGGGCTGGAAGAAGCACAAGCTGGAATCAAGATTGCCAGGAGAAATATCAATAACCTCAGACATGCAGATGACATCACCCTTATGGCAGAAAGTGAATCTAGATCATCAAAAAGCCTCTTGATGAAAGTGAAAGAGAGTGAAAACAGTTGGCTTAAAGCTCAACATTCAGAAAACTAAGATCATGGCATCTAGTCCCATCACTTCATGGGAAATAGATGGGGAAACAGTAGAAACAGTGGCAGATTTTATTTTTGGGGGCTCCAAAATCACTGCAGATGGTGACTGCAGCCATGAAATTAAAAGACGTTTACTCCTTGGAAGGAAAGTTATGACCAACCTAGATAGCATATTCAAAAGTAGAGACATTACTTTGCCGACAAACGTCCGTCTAGTCAAGGCTATGGTTTTTCCAGTAGTCATGTATGGATGTGAGAGTTGGACCATGAAGAAAGCTGAGCGCCAAAGAATTGATGCTTTTAAACTGTGGTGTTGGAGAAG
>NW_011494629.1:7130412-7155765 GCF_000754665.1 Bison bison bison
TGCAAGGAGATCCAACCAGTCCATTCTAAAGGAGATCAGTCCTTGGTGTTCTTTGGAAGGAATGATGCTAAAGCTGAAACTCCAGTACTTTGGCCACCTCATGTGAAGAGTTGACTCATTGGAAAAGACTCTGATTCTGGGAGGGATTGGGGGCAGGAGGAGAAGGGGACGACAGAGGATGAGATGGCTGGATGGCATCACTGACTCGATGGACGTAAGTCTGGGTGAACTCTGGGAATTGGTGATGGACAGGGAGGCCTGGCATGCTGCAATTCATGGGGTCTCAAAGAGTTGGATACGAGTGAGTGACTGAACTGAACTGAACTGAAGGTGATCACAGGGATTAAGTATGATAACGTGTGTTAAACCTAGCACAAAATCTGACAAATAATAGACAGTTAAATATAAAAACCATCACTATCATTATCATATCATCAGTGTAAAATGAGACAGTATGAATAGCATAATTATAGATACAGGAGACATGTACACTCCCATCCCCCTTGTCCTCCCTGATTTCCAAGAATCCTCAGTCCTGAAAGCTTTCTTAACACCCAAGATCAGAACTGTCAGAGCCTCAGTCTCAGTAGAAGAAAGAGGGACAAACAGAAAAGAAACTCTTCATATGTCTGGTTCCAATTCCTTTCTTATTTCTTCCTATTTCTCAGAAACTCTGTATTAGCAAAATAAGTTAGGGAAAATCTAATTTTTTTATTTCTTTACTTAAACCACTCAATACCTAATAAAATATTCCTCAGTTTTCCAGAGGTAAAATATAAATTTCCTCTGCAGGGATGAACAAATGGAAATAAATTACCAGATTTTTAATTGACATATAGTTTATTTACAATATTATATTAGTTTCAGATGTGAATCGACACTTTTAGAGATTATACTCCATTTAAAGTTGTTACAGAATAATGACTATATTTCCCTGGCTGAACAATATACCCTTGTTGCTTATTTATTCTACATAGTAGTTTGTATCTCTTACTCTGATCTCCTCCATTCCCATTTCCCTCTTCGTACTGGCAACCACTCGTTTGTTCTCTATATCTGTAAATCAGTTTGTGTTTTGTTATATACATTCATTTGCTTTATTTTTTAGAGTCCAAATATAAGTGAAAGCATAAAGTATTCACCGCTGTCTGACCTATTTCACTAAGCATAATACCCTCTAGGTCCATCCATGTTGGAAATGGCAGAAGTTCATCTTTTATGATGATGAAGTAACACTCTAACAGAGTTTTACCAAGAGAATGCACTGGTCATAGCAAACACCCTCTCCCAACAACACAAGAGATGACCATACACATTGATATCACCAGATGGTCAATACCAAAATCAGATTTACTATATTCTTTGCAGTCAAAGATGAAGAGGCCCTAGACAGACAGCAAAAACAAGAGTGGGAGCTAACTGTGTTTCAGGTGCTTTTGCAAAATTAAGAATCAAATTGAACAAAGTAGGGGAAAAGACTAGGCCATTCAGGTATGATCTAAATCAAATATTTTATGATTATACAGTGTAGGTGACCAATAGATTCAAGGGATTAGGTCGGATAGACAGAGTGTTTGAAGAACAATGGACAGAAGTTTGTAACACTGTACAGGAAGTGATGGCCAAAACCATCCCCAAGAAAAAGAATGCAAGAAGGCAAAGTGGTTGTCTGAGGAGGCCTTACAAATCGATGAGAACAGAATAGAAGTGAAAGGCAAAGGAGAAAGAGAAAGATATATCCATCTGAATGCAGAGTTCCAAAGAATAGCAAGGAGAGATAAGAAAGCCTTCCTCAGTGATCAGTGCAAAGAAATAGAGGAAAACAATAGAATGGGAAGCACTAGAGATTTCTTCAAGAAAACTAGAGATAGCAAGAGAACATTGCATGCAAAGACGGGCACGATAAAGTACACAAACCACAAGGATCTGACAGAGGCAGAAGAGATTAAGAAGAGTTGGCAAGAAGGCACAGAAGAATCGTACAAAAAAGAAATTAATGACCCAGATAACCACAATGATGTGGTCACTCTCCTAGAACCAGACATCCTGGAATGTGAAGTCAGTGGGCTTTAGGTAGCATTACAATGAACAAATAAAGTGGAGATGATGGAATTCCAGCTGAAATATTTCAAATCCTAAAAGATGATGCTGTTAAAGTGCTGCACTCGATATACCAGCAAACTTGGAAAACCGAGCAGTGGCCACAGGACTGGAAAAGTTCAATTTTCTTTCCAATCCCAAAGAAGGGCAATGCCAAAAACTGTTCAAACTACTGTACAATTGCACTCATTTCACATGCTAGCTAGGTAGTACTCAAAATCCTTCAAGCTAAGCTTCAACAATATGTGTACTAAGAAATTCCAGATGTACAAGCTGGATTTAGAAAAGGCAGAGGAACCAGAGATCAAATTGCCAACATTCAGTGGATCATAGAAAAAGAAAGGTAATTCCAAAACAAAAAAATCTACTTCTGCTTCATTGACTATGCTAAAATCTTTGACTGTGGATCACAACAAACTGTGGAAAATTCTTAAAGATATGGGAATACCAGACCACCTTACCTGTCTCCTGAGAAATCTGTATGCAGGTCAGGAAGCAACAGTTAGAACCAGACATGGAGTAACTGATTGGTTGAAAATTGGGAAAGGAGTATGACAAGGCTGTATATTGTTCCCCTGCTAATTTAACTTATATGCAGAGTACATCATGTGAAATGCCTGGCTGGATGAAGCACAAGTTGGAATCAAGACTGCCAGGAGAAATATCAACAACCTCAGATATGCAAATGACACCACTCTTACGGTAGAAAGCAAAGAACTAAAGAACTTCTTGATGAGAGTGAAAGAGGAGTGAAAAAGCTGGCTTAAAACTCAACATTAAAAAAACTAAGATCATGGCATCTAGTCCCATGACTTTATGGCAAATAGGTGGGAAAAAAGTGGAAACAGTGACAGATTTTATTTTCTCAGGTTCCAAAATTACTGCAGATGGTGATCGCAGCCATGAAATCAAAAGAGGCTTGTTCCTTGGAAGGAAAGCTATGACAAACCAAGACATTATATAAAAAATCAGAGATATCACTTTGCCTACAAAGGTCCATACAGTCAAAGCTTTGGCTTTTCTAATAGTTATGTAAGGATGTGAGAGTTGGACCATAAAGAAGACTGAGCACTAAGGCTTTCGAACTGTGGCGTTGGAGAAGACTCTTGAGAGAGTCCCTTGGACAGCAAGGAGACCATACCAGTCAACCCTAAAAGAAACCAACACTGAATATTCATTGGAAGGGCTGATGCTGAAGCTGAAGCTGCCACCTGATGTGAAGAGCCAACTCATTGAAAAAGGCCCTGATGTTGGGAAAGACTGAGAGCAAGAGAAGAGGGCAACAGAGGATGAGCTGGTTGGATGGCATCACTGACTCAATGGACATGAGTTTGAGCAAACTCAGAGGCATAGTGAATGGCAGGGAAGCCTGGCATGTTGCAGTTAATAGGGATACAAAGATTTGGACATGACTTAGCAACTGAACAGGAGAAGGCAATGGCACCCCACTCCAGTACTCTTGCCTGGAGAGTCCCATGGACGGAGGAGCCTGGTAGGCTCCAGTCCATGGGGTCGCTAAGAGTCAGGCATGACTGAGCAACTTCACTTTCACTTTAGCAACTGAACAAGAGCAACAACAACATTCTATTGTTTCTATGATTCTTCCACAGCTTCTTTCTCATTTGTTCATGAGTACTCAGGTTGCTTCTAAAAGTGGGCTATTGTAATGCTGCTATGGACACCGGAGTGCATGTAATATTTTCAAAATAGGGTTTTCGTTTTCTTGAGATATACACCCAGCAGTGGAATTTCGGTGCCATTGCTGTAGTTCTGTTAGTTTTTGAGGAACCTCCATGATGTTTTGTGTCCGAACCACACAGTGGCTGCACCAGTTCACAACACCATCAATGTACTAGCGTTTCCTGTTCTCCACATTCTCGCCAGCATTGCTATATGTAGACTTTTTGATGTTAGTCATCATTTTGACACTGTAGCTTTGATTTTACATTTCTCTGATGATTGTTGTTGTTCAGTCACTCAGTCATGTCTGACTCTTTTCGAAAGTTTCATTTATCATTTGTAAGTGAAAGTAACTGAAAGTCATCTTCAGGAGTGAAAGGCTTCAGAAAACATTTAATACGTATACTCTTACTTTAAAAGTTGCTCAAAGAATGCTGCAACATATTCAAGAATGGGGAAGCGGTAATGTTTTTTTCAAATACTAGTGGACAATGAAATTAAAAAATCCACAATTTAGACTAGAAAGTTAATGCATATGAGGCATAACACGAATGTCAACAGTATGTCTAAAAATAGAAAACTACTGATGTATTGTAAAAAAAAATAGCAATCTTTATCTTAAATCCTAAATAATATCAGTTAAAATGAGAAAGAAAAAGTCTAGAGAGGAAAGAAAAGTATATCAAATGTGTAATCTTTCAGAGAGGAAAGTAAGAGCTCTTATTTTGGCTTTCATACTTTTTTGAGATAAAATTTACATAACTTGAAATTATCCATATTAAAGCAACAATTTAGTGGCATTTAGTACATTCACAGTATTGTGCAGCTACCACCTCCTAGTTCCAAAGCATCTTCATCATCTCAAAAGGGGAATAGGAGCAATTGATTAATGGCTACGAAGTTTCCTATGTGTATGGAGTTGCCTATTCTGGATATTTCACATAAATGGAATAATATCACACTTTAACTTTTGAAGTTTGTTTTGAAATTTGAAATATAAAAGATACACCTAAAACAATATGATTTATAAATTAACAATGAAGAGATGGGCCAAAATGTTCTAGGCAGAGAAATTCTGTTTTGTTCTCTTAAGCTACCAAATTGCCTATGGAACATTTGCTAGACTACCAGGGAACCATCATCTGTTAAGTAGTTTTATTGGGGGAAACTTTAAAATAATAGAAAGAATTAAAATTAGCCTCTCAATTCTATGTCTACCTGATGTCCAAAAACCTGGACCGACTAAAAAAATCTGATAATTACTTCATGGAAAATTATGGCACCACTCAAGTCAAGGTTTATGCAAAAGAACAGAATCTGATATGACTAAAAGAATTTCTTGGTCTTGGATGTCTGGTTAGGAAACTTCCTTACAAGTGATTTCAAAAGTACCCAGGTTCCCTGTCTCTTTCATATGCTGAACAAATAGGTTCAGACATCTCCCCTTCTCTTTGAGTGTTTATAGTGTTTCTGTGGTCTAATGTAGACAATCACAATAATTTTGTATTCATAGAAAACCTTTTATTCATGAAATTTCAAGTACTTTAGCAGAACAAGCAATCCCAGGTCCCTGAAGTCCCAATTACATTGGAGGTTTGCAGTTTTCCAGGGGCGCTGGGCCTATTCAGATACCATTCTGCCTCCATCCTTTTTTTTTTTTTTCTCTCTCACATTAGAAAATATGCTATAGGACCATGGACCACATATTTGCTTCTGAGAAGTCTTTTTCTACAAAGGAAATGTCCACAGGGGGTCAACTCTTGTCTGAAGCCTTTTCTTATCCTTCCTCCCTCCCCTGCCCCGACATGACTCAGCACTGGCAACAGAATTAATTACTTTTTGCATTTCAATCTCCATTTTGGGCTTCCTTGGTGGCTCAGACAGTAAACAATCTGCCTGTAATGCAGGAGACCTGGGTTCACTGTTTAAACCTCTACCATGGTTTAATAAGGTCTATGAGCTTCATGATTTAAGAAGTCCTAGATATGAATTCTAGCTCCTTCCACTAACTAGTTGTGTACATTTGGGTCTCAGTGTGTTCATCTGTAAATTGGACATAACAACCAGAATGATCAGAAAGAATTTTTATGCAAATCAGAGCAGATAAGCTGCAAACAGCAGCCTCCTAGGTAAGTGTATGCAGCCTGTTGCCTGTACAGGTTGCCGTAAGGGACCTTGGAAACAGTCCTTTATAGTGAACATTCATGGTTGGCATGCTGTCCTCAGTCTAGGCTCCAGACAGGTATGCAAGGTACCTTTGGAGAGTCCCAGGGCACAGTGGCCAGGGTCTACATTGGCCAAGTCATAATGTCCATTTGCACCAAACTGCAGAACAAGGAGCATGTGATTGAGGCCCTCTGCAAGGCCAAGTTCCCTGGTCACCAGAAGATGCACATCTCCAAGAAGTGGAGATTTACTAAGTTTAAGGTGGATGAGTTTGAAAACATGGTTGCAGAAAAGTGACTCATCCCAGATGGCTGTGGGGTCAAATACATCCTTAATTGTGGCCCTCTGAACAAATAGTGGGCCCTGAACTCACAAGAGCCTTACCCTCCTTACTCACACCCACCAATAAATCCTACTTTCCTGTCAAAAACAAAAAAAGAAACAGTGCAGATAAAGAACTTAAGACAAACCTGGTGCATAGGAAGTGCTCAGTCACTGGTAGCAATGAATAGTAGTAATCCCAGTGGTCATCCTGATTTCAACATCACTGTATAAATACAGTTTGGGCCATATCAATAGATTTTTTACATACACTTGCTCACATGTCTTTCATACTAGGTTGTCTAATCCCAGAATGACAGGCCCCTGGCTTGTTTGACCTTGTTTTCCCAGCACCAAGCACAGGAACTTCATAAAAGTTGATTGAATTTGTGAATGAATTACTTTTGCCCATGATTAACATTTCAGTCTTTTTTTTTTTTTTTTAACTTCTAGACAACTTATAAACCTCAAACTGTCAACAAATGGCAGTTTGGACTTATTTCCAACTGTCCTTCCCTTGAAAGCTATTTATCCAGTCAGTAACACTGACAGATTTGAAATTCCCCTCTAGCTAAAAAGATAAGCCAAATGAGCTCACAGGGAGGAGAAAAGAAGTGCTGGGAAGGAGAACCTTACTTATGGTTAAGTAAACTCACCCATTCCTTAGGAATGAGAAGGGTTTGTTTAATATTGTTTCTTCTTATCTGACTTGCAACACTTCAAATTCAGTTAATTTCAAAATTTTATTTGTGCCTATTGATAATATCTCATGGAATCTCAAGGTGATGGGGTGAAGACCCTTAATAGGCTTGATGGAATGTATGAATTTTGTCTGTTACACCAACGCATGCTTAAAGGAAGCTTCCATTTGTCGAAGACCCCACTGCTCCCCTAGAAAGCCTGTATATTAACAACTATAACAAATGTAAGCTATATGATTGCCAGCTGTTTACCAAGTGACAGGCACTTTCTAGATGCTTTACCTCTGTTGTTCATAATTCTCATATAAGTTTTGAGAAGCAGACATCAGAGAATCAATAACACTTGTAGTTGCAGATGAGAAAATATTTGACTTAAAGATGGGCTCGATAAAGGACAGAAATGGTATGGACCTAACAAAAGCAGAAGATATTAAGAAGAGGTGGCAAGAATACACAGAAGAACTGTACAAAAAAGATCTTCATGACCCAGATGATCACGATGGTGTGAACACCGACCTAGAGCCAGAAATCCTGGAATGTGAAGTCAAGTGGGCCTTAGAAAGCATCACTACTAACAAAGCTAGTGGAGGTGATGGAATTCCAGTTGAGCTATTTCAAATCCTGAAAGATGATGCTGTGAAAGTACTGCACTCAATATGCCAGCAAATTTGGAAAACTCAGCAGTGGCCACAGGACTGGAAAAGGTCAGTTTTCATTCCAATCCCAAAGAAAGGCAATGCCAAGAATGCTCAAACTACCACACAGTTACACTCATCTCACATGCTAGTAAGGTAATGCTCAAAATTCTCCAAGCCAGGCTTCAGCAATATGTGAACCGTGAACTTCCAGATGTTCAAGCTGGATTTAGAAAAGGCAGAGGAACCAGAGATCAAATTGCCAACAACCTCTGGATCATGGAAAAAGCAAGAGAGTTCCAGAAAAACATCTATTTCTGCTTTATTGACTATGCCAAAGCCTTTGACTGTGTGGATCACAATAAACTGTGGAAAATTCTGAAAGAGATGGGCATACCTGACCACCTGACCTGCCTCTTGAGAAATCTGTATGCAGGTCAGGAAGCAACAGTTAGAATTGGACATGGAACAACAGACTGGTTCCAAATAGGAAAAGGAGTACATCAAGGTTGTATATTGTCACCCTGCTTATTTAACTTCTATGCAGAGTACATCATGAGAAACGCTGGACTGGAAAAAGCACAAGCTGGAATCAAGATTGCTGGGAGAAATATCAATAACTTCAGATATGCAGATGACACCACTCTTATGGCAGAAAGTGAAGAGGAACTCAAAAGCCTCTTGATAAAAGTGAAAGAGGAGAGTGAAAAAGTTGGCTTAAAGCTCAACATTCAGAAAACGAAGATCATGGCATCCGGTCCCATCACTTCATGGGAAATAGATGGGGAAACAGTGGAAACAGTGTCAGACTTTATTTTGGGGGGCTCCAAAATCACTGCAGATGGTGACTGCAGCCATGAAATTAAAAGACGTTTACTCCTAGGAAGGAAAGTTATGACCAACCTAGATAGCATATTGAAAAGCAGAGACATTACTTTGCCAACAAAGGTCCGTCTAGTCAAGGCCATGGTTTTTCCTGTGGTCGTGTATGGATGTGAGAGTTGGACTGTGAAGAAGGCTGAGCGCTGAAGAATTGATGCTTTTGAACTGTGTTGTTGGAGAAGACTCTAGACAGTCCCTTGGACTGCAAGGAGATCCAACCAGTCCATTCTGAAGGAGATCAGTCCTGGGATTTCTTTGGAAGGAATGATGCTAAAGCTGAAACTCCAGTACTTTGGCCACCTCATGCGAAGAGTTGACTCATTGGAAAAGACTCTGATGCTGGGAGGGATTGGGGGCAGGAGGAGAAGGGGACGACAGAGGATGAGATGGCTGGATGGCATCACTGACTCGATGGACGTGAGTCTGAGTGTACTCCAGGAGTTGGTGATGGACAGGGAGGCCTGGTGTGCTGCGATTCATGGGGTCACGAAGAGTCGGACATGACTGAGCGACTGAACTGAACTGACTGAACTGAAGCATTAATTATCCCATACAACAACAAATATGAAGATAGATGGACAAAAACTCATTCAGCAATTCCATAATATTACCAAGAGTCCTTCCAGCTCTCTCCACCCATTCCTCCACCATTTTCAGCACATTGGTTCATCCTTGTGACTGACACCTCATGGATTCAAGATGGCTGCCATTTCTCCAGGCATCACGCCCACCAGTGGCCACCTAAGTGGGAAACAAGGAACAAATTCCCGTTTCCTCTTGGGGCTCTGACTTAAGGATTTCCTTACCACTTCTTTAGGTAGAAGTTTACATTATTTTTGCTCATCCTAAAAGCACTCACTGGTGAAGTATGGCGTTTTCATTGCTGTCTTCTATCAGAATTTGTCTTCTGGGACTGGATCTTCCCTGAGTTTGAGAGATCTCTGCCAGTAATCTGAACCCCAAATCTAGGTTCCATTGACACCAATCCCAAATGGAATAGAAGAGTGGAGAGTTCTGCCAAAATATGGTCCACTAGAGGAGGGAATGACAAACCACTCCAGTAATCTTGCTGTGAAAACCCCATGAACTGTATAAAAAGGCAGTCTTCAACACCACCACCAAATTAAGAATGTTTGAGGCTTGCAGAAAAAAAAAAAAAAAGTAAAATCCTTAGGACCCCAGGGCATTTCTGAAAAAGCAAATAAGAAGAGTAAAGAGAAATAGTATTTTTTTTTTATACCTACTATAAGCCAGGAATTGTGTTATTTACCTTGTCTCAATAAGATTTAGAGCAATTGATTTTTCAGAGAAGGGTCCAGAGAGGTTAGGTAATTAGCCCAAGATCACACAGTATTTCAGTGTGATACAGTAATTTGAAACCAGGTATTCTAATTCCACAGCCCATGACCTTTGCATGTAATTGCCCTGATCTTTTGTATAAACACACAAAATGAGATGTCTGGAATAAAAATGTATACCAGGAGGTAGAAAGTCTGAAATCAAGCAAAGGTTTGCTGGGGGAAGGGAAGTAGAGAGTAGGTGGTTGCCCAAGAAGCCCTTCATTCCTCTAATTGCCTGGGCTTATGTTTGCAGATTGCATCAGTTGTCTTACTGCCCACTGATCGGTCCCTCAGAATCATCTCTGCTTCTGACAGTTTCCCATAAATCTGTTCAGATCCAAATTCTTTCTTATTTAAAAGGAGCCACACATTTACAGCCACATGAACAACTTGATGGCCATGGGATGTGTGGGGACTGGTAGAATAACTGAGGTCACCTACATTCTGTGTAATTACCTACCCTCATCTTCTCACCTGACAGTCTCCTTTTGAGATGTCATCTGGATTTGAAAGTGGAAATTAATTTTGAGCTGAGGTATGTTACAAATGAATTCTGCAAAGCTCTTACTGCCATAGGTAATTCTCTGCGTGGGAATTCTCTAATACTAGGGACAATATCAGAGAAGGCGATGGCACCCCACTCCAGTACTCTTGCCTGGAAAATCCAATGGACGGAGGAGCCTGGTGGGCTGCAGTCCATGGGGTCGCGAAGAGTCGGACATGACTGAGCAACTTCCCTTTCACTTTTCACTTTCATGCATTTGAGAAGGAATGGCAACCCACTCCAGTGTTCTTACCTGGAGAATCCCAGGGACGGGGGAGCCTGGTGGGCTGCTGTCTATGGGGTCGCACAGAGTCGGACACGACTGAAGTGATTTAGCAGCAGCAGCAGGGACAATATAAGTGATAAAAAGTTCCGAAGAGCAAGCATCAAAGTATCTTTTAAGAAGTTTCAAGACCCTTTACTTATCAAAGCTGTGTAGATAACTAAAGCTTCAGAGGCAGGCAACTTTGGTTTGGTTTGCCAGCTCTGCCACTCACTGGCTTAAGATGATCGACTTATTTATCTGACATCCTTAATTGTCTAAACGAGACTGACAAAATTGACGTCTCAAGTGTTTGTGACCATAAAGTAAGGCAAAATTCAGCACACTGCCTGGCACACAACAAGCCCACACAGTTGTCCCCTTCCCAGTTTCCCTTCTGAATTGGCACATTTCTGCCCACTCAGACCAGGACTAAAAAGCCAGCCTGCCCCAAGGCTGAGAATCAGATGAAGAAAAATGAGTAAAACCAAAGCCCCTTTCAGCATTTGGTAGTCATCAATTAGGAGCCCCTCATGTCATAGGTCAGAGCTCGACATTATGGCTAAGGGAAGCCAGTTGGCCTAAAAGTGGAAAAACTGTCTAGCAATTAGGAAAATTTATAGGTATTTCTCAAAACTCCTTGAGTCCTGGGCTGGAGAAAAGCATAGTGGTATGTGTTTTATCAAAGGCTCAAATAAACCCACGTCCCATCAGAATCACTGCTTAAGAGATGTAAGAAGACAGGGAGAGAATGAAAAGCAATGAAAAGACAATGGAAAAAATATTTCACAAGTTTTATTAGTTGGGATGGTGGGCAGGCACGTACTCTATTTTCCTGTCTGCTCAGGCAAGCCTCGGCAGACCAGAGGGAAATTCATCCTCCCCTTGTTTGTTTTATCCACAGCCTCCAAAGGAAAGATGTTAGAGATCTTGCTTTTTCACAGACGTGGATACTGTCTCACTCTGTAATCCAGAAAGCAGATGTTTTCAACTCGCCCTTGGAAATGAGAAGTGAATGCCATTTCTTTTTTCTTTTCTTTCTCTCTTTCTTCATACAGAAATTTTTGCACAATTTAAATATATTCTATGCAGAGAGTATTTCAATTCATGGCTTCATTTTGGCTTTTTCTTTCTTTGCATAGATTTCCAATTTAGTAGGGATACTGTAACGCTTTGGCACAAATAGCGGGGAAAAAAAGTTCTTTTCCAGGACAGAGTTGTTTCACTTTGTCTTGATGGTTCCACCTGACCCCCCTGGGAAGGGTTGGATTTCTGCACATCTATCACACCCACAGAGGCTGTGTCAAAGCCCAGCCCAACCGCTCTTTTGCACATGTATGGCTGGTTATTCACTACATGTAGGCTGAAGATGAGAGCCTGAGGTGGAAAAAGTGGATTCCTACCCAGCCACTCAGGACACTGACCCTTTTGTGAGCCAACTCTCCTCTCTTGTTCCTGTAACTATGACATTCCATCACTGTGCAGAGCTGTTTCAAGTGTGAGCTTCTAAGGTATCACTTCTCCAAAAATTCTAGCCCATAACCACTAGCTTTCAGATATGAGGAAAAAGATAAGTGTGTAATAAAGCCAAACATAACAATTAATGCATCAGGGTTCCTAAGTGCATTTTGCAATAGCAGATTGTGTTGCAGCTGATGTCAGAGCTGACGTGTTGTTAATCCAATAAAAGTGCACAGGGATTTCTCTAAACCTTGGCTGGGTACACGTGAAAGTGCTATCAGACCATTTGACATTTTGTTTGAGTTCATTGTCTATCATCTTGAAAGTACTCCAGCTTGATTTATATACATATCCTTTAGAAAATGCTTCCCTTACCTGTTGAAGTCAGTTTTCTATAAATTCTTAAAGGAGCAAAGGTTTAGCTGATCAGAATGAGAATCATAAGTAGACCTGGAAATTCCCTGTGAGGCACCAATGCCAGTGTTTCTTGGTATTGCTTAGGCTAAGAACTTGGATGGAATGGAGGAATGAATCAAACTATTGGGATTTTTTGTCTCTGAAATCAATGAAGGCATTCTTTGCTATCATGTATGATAAAAGCATTGAAAGTGGCTAGATTCCCTTTAGTATCTTTCCCTAATAAGCCAGTTCTGAAATGTGTATTGTACACAAGCAGAGTACCAGGGATTGCACACTGGTCCCTTCGGGCCGTGTGGTAGGGTGACAGGGAGAGGGTGTGAGACAGTAGAGTAGAGCATATGGAGCCAACAGTGCAAGTGTGCTGTCTAAAGAGCAGCCACGACTCCACTCCCATGGGATTCAAGTGTGGCAACATTTTCTGATTTACTTTTTCCAAGAAAAGTCAGAAATCCTGATGCTTACGTGAAATGGTTAGGGGAAGCACTGAAACCATCTGCGCCATACCCAGGCAAGATAGTAGCCACTTGCAAGAGCTGTCTTAACAACAGGAGGTCCTGGTAAGGATCATGGGACTAACAAGCTACCACGAACCAGCCGAATTCAGGAAATGTCAAAAGGAGACTGGAGACAATAATCCATGTGTCCTACCAACCTCCCAGAATCCTCCTCGATGGAATCCATCTTGGCTGAGCAATGCATGAACCAGCAGGAAGGACCCTGTATTAGAATGATTGGCCATAAAACTCAAGACTGTGAGCCATGTGGCAGAGGAGTCCTCCTGGGTTCCCTTAGCCGGTTACTCTCCACCCAGGCACCCCTTCTCAATAAAGTCTCTTGCTGTGTCAGTACGTGTGTCTCCTCAGACAATTCATTTCTGAGTGTTAGACAAGAGCCCACTCTCTTGCCCTAGAAGGAGTCCCTCTTCCTGCAAGAGAATCTTTAAATGTTGGAAACTAATTCACATTAAAAAAAAAAAAGATTCTATGTACAAGTAAAAGCATCTGAGTGCTGAACTCGGCTTGTATGATATCAGTTTTAACTTCTGCAACGATTGGGATTTGGGCTTTTGTCCCATACAGCCCAGCAGTCTGGGGCTCCATGGCTGGGGAGTCACAATGACCTTTCCCCCACGACATCCTGGAGTCTGTCAGTTAGCCTTATTCATGGAGCATGAGCCAATCAGAGGGCTGCTTTCCCACAATGCATCTTGTGGGCTGTCCACCACAGACAACAGGACATTGACTAATTATATAATTGTTTGTTTCCTGTGAGAGTTGTAGCAAGTTACCACAAATTGAGTAGCTTGAGACAACACAAATGAAGTCTGACACATTTCTCACTGGGCTAAATTCAAGACAGGGCTATGTCCCTTTCTGGAGGCTCTTGAGGAGAATGTGTTTCCCTGCCTTTTCCAGTTGCTTGAGGCTCCCACCTTCTTTGACTCATGGCCCTTTCATCCATCATCGAAACCAACAGTGACAAGTGGAATCCTCAGGTCACAGCACTCTGACTTTGCTTCCCTCATCACATCTTCTCTGACTCTTAACCCTCTGCCTTCCCTTCCATTTCTGAGGATCATTCTGATTATGTTGGGCCCACCTTGATGCATGTGTGCTCAGTTGCTTAGTCATGTCTGCCTCTTTGTAATCCCATGGGCTGTAGTCTGCCAAGCTCCTCTGTCCATGGGATTATCTAGGCAAGAATACTGGAGTGGGTTACTATTTCCTCCTCCAGGAGATCTTCCCAACCCAGGGGTTGAACCTGTGTTTCTTATGGCTCCTGCATGGCCGGTGCATTCTTTACCACTGAGCCATAAGCTTCCTATTTTAAGGTCAACTGACTGGCAATTTTAATGCCCTGAAGGATGAATATGGAACCAAATGTTCTCAATGTCTGCTTTAAATGTTTGGTTTTCCAGAATGTGTACAATGGCCCTACTCACCTTTCACAACTCCTGTACAGTAAGTCCCCTACTTATGAACAAGTTGAATGATTTCTGTTCTGAGAGCAGTTTAAGTCCAATTTGTTTGTTGGCACAACAAATTTAGCCTAGGAATTCAACTAGCACAATCTGCTATATAGTACTGTGCTGTAATACGTTTACAATACTTTTCATACATATAGTACAGAAAAAGCAAACAAAAAATAAAACGTTTTTAATTTTACAGTACAGTACTTAGAAAAGTTAGTAGTACAATACAATAGCTGGCATACAGGGACTGGCATCGAGTGAACAGGCAAGAAGAGTTACTGCCTGGAGGAGGGAGAGGAGGTGGGAGATGGTAGAACTGAATGATCCTCAGCAATTGAAGATGGAAGGGCAAGTTGCAATTTCACTCGCTCCTGTTGTTGATGGAACGCAGGTTCGACTCCAACTCTTTGAACATTCTCAACCTGAGGGTTAGTTCCCCAATGGTTCAGTGATAAAGAATCCACCTGCAATGCAGGAGACAGGGAAGAAACAGGTTCCATCCCTGGGTCAGGAAAATTCCCTGGAGGAAGAAATGACAACCCACTCCTGTCTTTGGCCAGAAAATCCCATGGACAGAGGATTTTGGCAGGCTATAGTCCACGGGGTTGAAAAAGAGTCAGACTAGACATAGCAACTGAACACACACTCTCACACATACACACACTGGCATGAAGGGGACTTACTGTATCCCACAGGGTATTTCAGGATGACATTTATTCAGTTATTTTGCATTTGAATCACAGGAAATTTTCTTCAATTGTGTTTGTTTTCCCTAATCTTTTGAGGCTCATACCTCACCACTTAACCACTTGCTTTCTTCTTTGCATGAAAAAGAGAAAAGTTTCAGGTAGTAAATGCCATTTCCTGTCACTCACTTTAAATTCTAAAACCAATCAAAGACTTACTTTTAATATTTTTGCCTTAAAAATAATAATTTACTACAACTTTATTGAACGGCTTCACCATCTATAACACTGTTAGGTCTGGTATGGGCAGACTAAGAGGATATTCCAAAATGAATAAAACTGAGGCCCTCCGGTCCTCAATTCCCTTATCAAATATATCAGTTGAGTGGTAGAGGTGACAAAGGAGGAAGGAAGACTGGATGTTGGAGAACAGAGAGCGCTCCACAGGAGATGCAAATGAGACATGAGTTTCAAAGTGCCAAATGGAATGTTGCTCTTATTATCTGATTTTCTACCATTTCAGTGCTATGATGGAAAGGAGAGAATATTTCAAGTTGAGTGGCAAGTTGAAACCAGGATGGGAGGTCAGAGTCAGTACTGCAGGTGAGGACAAGGGGACAATCAAGGATGGGGCTCTCTTAGATTTTATCTCATTTTGCCCTGTCTTTGGCCAATGCATGCATGCATTTCAGTGGTCCTCAAAACTTTTATCATGATCCTGTGTGCATGTGTTCAGGCCAAGTCACTTCAGCCCAACTTTTTGAAGCCTTATGGATCATAGCCTGCCAAGCTCCTTTGTCCATGAAAATTCTCCAGGCAAAAATACTGGAGTGGGTTGCCATGCCCTTCTCCAGGGGATCTGCACCGAGGGATCAAACCCATGTCTCTTATGTCTCCTGCATTGGCAGGCAGGTTCTTTACCACCAGTGCTACCTGGGAAGCCCCTATCATTGTCCTAAATACACGATGAAATACAACTTATAAAATTCAAAAGACAAACATAGCCTATCAAAATAAAACCACAAAATTATTAATGTTGGTTGTCACTTTGCAAATAGCTTATTGTATCAAAATTATTTGAAAAGAAGTCTGTCTTCTTCTCTAGGAGAGACTTTGAGCAAGAAATGGATTCTGATTTACCTCGTGTTTCCAAACTTGAGCCATACTAAGCAACTTAGCACCTGTTTAATATGGACATGATTTGAATTCTATTCTGTACCCCTTTGCTTAATATCATAAAAACACGTTACTAGATAAGACTTGGCTCCCATGAATTCTACCACCTTGGGTTCTGCCTGTGATTGTGTATAAAATTAAACTTGATAATCAGCTGATCTTAAGATAAAGGAGAGTATCCTGTATTACCCAGGTAAACCCAAGGTAATCTGGTCCCTAAGGGCAGAGGGGAAGACAGAAGGATGAAGCAGAAGAGACAGAGGGAGAAGAGATGGGCAGCCTGAGAAGATTGATGCCATTTCTGGTTCTGAAGTTTAGGGATCATGTGTAAGGAATGGAGAGAGGCAGGAAGGAAATGGGGACCTCAATCCTACAACCACATCGTACTGAACTTTGTCAATGATGTACATGAGCTTAAAAGTGGATTCTTCTCCAAAGCTTCCAGAAGAAACAACCCTGCTAACATCTCAATTTTAGTCCAGTGAGACCATTGTCAGACTTCTGACTTACAGAACTTGAAGGTAATAAATTTGTCTTAAGTCACTAAGTTTATGATTATTTTTTAATGGCAGCAATAAATAACTAAAGCAAACACCAGTTGTAGCTCCCTCAAAATCTTTTCATAACTATTATACTCTTGGTCTTTCTAAAGAGAATTGCTCTTTCCCTTGTCTTGGCAATGGAGCATCCCCTCATCCTGCACTCATAACATGAGATTCATAATAATATTAGCCCTATTTCCTTGTCAATATCTTACCTAAAACAGTTGATTGTAAGTTCCTTGAAAGTAGGGAACAGGTATTAGTCATCTTTATCTCTTGTTTCATAAGGCTTAGGAGAAGTTGTTTATTTCTACCAAAGAGATATTTGAAACTCATTTGAGGGAGAGGGGGAAATAGACCCAATCAGAGGCGATGCTTTTCAGTCTGGGATCTACAATGGTAAGTCTGACAGTCAAGTGGGAGTGCTGAGCTCCAATCCACTTAACCCAAAGGAGAATAACTACTATAGGAATGTAGAATGACTACTATTGGAATGTAGACAGCTGGATTCAGGGAGTGAAGACAAGAACAAGCATGTTGGGAGCAATTCGAGAGAGATTACCTAAAATATCTGCTGGTGTGAGATTCACCTGTTGAGCCCCCTGGGATGTGACTGGCCTGACTTGAAGGATCCAGGGCAGTGTGGGTGATATGTGTTCAGAGAATGATGCTTCCCTAGCTGGCAAGTGATATACATTTCTGGACCACTATTGAAATACAGCTTCCAGCCAAGGTATTATATCTGGAGTCCTAGAGATTTAATTACAAAGGATTCTAGAGCCAGATTTATAGTGGGCCTTGTATTACCTTACTTTGTTCCATGATCTAAGTCTAAAACTTCAAAAATAATGTGTCCTACCCCCTTCAATCCCCCCCAACTCCCTCACTCACCCCACCACCACCACACATGAGCACTTGATTTTAACTTGGAAAGTACTATTATAGAGCCCACCTTCCCTTTGGATCTCAGCTAATTCCAAGAGCCCTTTTGGTTCTCTCTCAGAAATGCAGATCGCCACCTAATCAAACTTTTCAGCTCACCAATTCCAAGTTAGCCTCTCCAGCCAAGTTATCCCTGGAAACGTATTTTAAACTCTTTTTAGCAGAGAGAAATATTTGGATTTTTGCCTATTTTGCAAAGGCTGAGAATCAAATTACAGACCCAGAGCTTCTGGGTTTTTTTTTTTTTTATATTATGTGTCTGTATTATTTAAACATACATGGAAAATAGTGTTTTTCCTTAACAAACTAAAGCTTGCTGGCGCCAGCACTGCATTGGTGACTGTGACCATTGTGTGGGTCGTGTCACCGGGATGCAGTCAGAGGCCTCAGTGAAATAGTCTGAGTGCACAGAACGGAGCCAGATTGGGACATGGAATGTGGGCCTTCCCTTTGCTTTTCTGGAAAGGGATAATTACTGACTATACAAAAACTTTCCATTGATTATTCAATGTTGCCTCCTCTGTCTCAGTGCAGGTCATGGTAGGCTCTCAGATACTGAAATGTTATTCTCCTTATATTGGTGGAGATTCTTTTCAATTAAAGGACTTTTCCTTCCTCTAATCTTTTTTTTTTAACTTTAAAAACATTCTTAGCTCATGTATCTAAGCCACGTAAGCACATGTGTTTTGTAATGTTCCATATTTTGAAAGGAAAGAGTGAGATCCTTTGAATATATTTTCCAAGCATCTCAACTGAGTAACAAACTATTTTATCTTCCATGTCTGTGAATATTTTGCAAATGAATGAGTCTGTTACCCCTAAATTTCTTATAGCATCATTAGCATAGACTTCACTTGGGAGTTGGTTAATATTTGAGCAGCAGCTGAACTGGTTTACAGTTCCACAGTCCAGAGAGGAAAAGTTAGCTAAATAAATTAATAGTGTAAAAAAAAAAAAATCAGACACTTTTTAAAGCCAGTTAAGAAAACAAGCTATTCACAATCACTTTAGATGAATCATTAACATTCTAAATTCTAATAACAAATTTATTAATTTGCTTCATTAAGGCAGACATTTCAATTTTCCCTGCTAGGAAGCTCCTTATTAACATAGGTCAAGTTACTATGTTTACCTGAGTTAAGTAAAATTATATATCTTAAATATTTCACCTCACTAATGATGCTTGACTCCATCTTTTTTCTATTTTTGTTGTTTAGTTGCTCAGTCATGTCCAACTCTTTGCAATCCCATGGACTGTAGCACACCAGGCTTCCTTGTCCTTCACTATCTCCTGGAATTTTCTTTTTTTTATTTGAAGTATAACTGAAATATAACATTATATCAGTTGCAGTATATAACATAATGATTCAATATTTGTGCACACTGAAATGATCACCACAATAAGTCTAGCTACCATCTGCCACCATACAAAGTTAGAACTTTGTGTATGTGTGAATAAGTTATTTTCAAATATGCACCGCAATATTATCATAATGTACACTATGCTATACATTACATCCCCATGACTTATGTATTTTATAACTGGAAGTTTGTACCTCTTTACCTCCTTTACTCATTTTGTTCCCCACCAAAACCTGCCCCTCTGGCAAGCATCAGTCAGTTCTAGAAGTCTGGCTTTGTTCTGTTTGTTTGGTTTGGTGTTTAGAGTCTACATATAAGTGAAATCATATAGTATTTGTCTTTCTCTGCTTTATTTCCTTAGCATAATACTCCTAGGTCCATCTATCCATGTTTCCATAAATGGCAAGATTTCATTGTTTATGGCTAAGTAATATTCCATTGTGTGTATATAATATTATATATATATAAACATAGGGGTGCATATATGATTTCAAGTTAGTGTTTTTCTGTTCTTTGGATTCCACCCAGAAGGGGAATTGCTGGATTTTCTGGTGGTTCTCCTTTTAACTTTTTTGAGGAACCTCCATACTATTTGCCATAGCGGCTGTACCAGTATACATTCCCACTAACAGTGCACAAGTGTTTCCTTTTCTCCTCATCCTCACCAACACTTGTTATTTCTTGCCTTTTTGATCTTAGTCATTCTAACACGTGTGAGGTGATGCCTCTTTGTGATTTTGAATTGCATATCCATGATGATTAGTGATGTTGAACATTTTTAAATGACCTATTGACCATCTGTATGTTATCTTTGAAAAATGTCTATTCAGATCCTCTGCCCATTTTGTAATCAAATTGTTTTGTTTTCACTTTGAATTTTATGTGTTCTTTATATATTTTAGATAATAACCACTTATCAGATAAAGGATTTGCAAATATTTTCTCCCATTCAACAGGTTTTCTTTTTGTTTTGTTGACAGTTTGCTATGCAGAAGGTTCTTAGTTTGATGTAGTCCCATTTACTTATTTTTTCCTTTGCTTTTGGAATCAGATATGAAAAATCTTTGCCAAGACCAATGTCAAGGAGTTTACTGCTAATATTGTCTTCTGGGAGTTTTATGATTTCTGGTTTTATATTTAAGTCCTTCATCCATTTTGAGTTAATTTTGCACATGGCATAGGCTAGTAGTCCAGTTGTATTCTTTTGCCTGGTCTGTCATCAGTTTGCAGAACATAATCTATTGAAGAGACTCTTTTCCCAACTTTATATTCTTGCTCCTTTGGCTACGTACTTGGCCATATATGTGGGGATTTATTTGTGGCCTCTCTATTCTTTTCCATTGAACTATATGTCTTTTTTTATGACAATACCATACTGTTTCAATTACTATAGATTTGTAATATAGTCTAAAATCAGGGAACAATGATGCCTCCAGCTTTGTTAATCTCTCTCAATATTGCTTTGGCTGATTGGAGTCTTCTGTGGTTCTATTCAAAATTTAGGATCTGTTTCTCTGAGAAATACCATTGGATTTTGATCAGCATTGCACTAAATGTGCAGATTGCTTTGGGTAATATGGACATTGTAACAATATTGATTCTTCCAATCCATGATCATGGAATATCTATTTATTTGTGTGTTCTTCAATCTTTTATAATTTTCAGTGTACAGGCCTATTATCTCTTTGGTTAAATTTATTCCCATGTATTTTAATCTTTTTGATAAAATTGTAAATGGAATTTCTTTCTTAATTTCTCTCTCTGAGTTTGCTGAAAGTGAATATGAGAGATCTTTGTACATTGATTTTGTACCCTGCAACTGTATTTAATTTATTAGTTCAAACAATGTTTTGGTATAGTCCTTAGGATTTCCTCTGTATAAAATCACATAGTCCAGAGAGTTTCACTTTGTTCTTTCCCACAGCCCCCCTCCTCCCCAGTTTTGATGGAAACTTTTTCTTTCTTTATTGCTCTGGCTAGGACCGCTAGTACTATGTTGAAAAAAGTGGTAATAGTAGGTATCCTGGTCTTGTTTCAAATCTTAAGAGGAAAACTTTCAGTTTTTCGTTGTTGAATATGATGTTAACTGTGGACTTATCACATATGGCCTTTAATATGCTGAGGTACATTTTCTCTATTCCTACTTTGTTGAGAGCTTCTATCCTGAATAGATGTTGAGTTTTCTTAAATGATTTTTCTGCATCTATTGAGATGATCATATGATTTTTTATTCTTAATTTTCTTAATGCTTATTACATTGAGCAACTTATGGATGTTAAATTATTTTTATACCCTTGGAACAAATCCCACTTGATCATGGTGTACAACCCTTTTAATGTACTGATGAATTCAGCTTGCTAATATTTTGTTGAGAACTTTTGCATCTAAGTTCATCAGAGCTATTGGCCTGAAATTTTCTTTTTTTGTGTGTGTGTGGTGTCCTTGTCTGGTTATTGGAGAAGGCAATGGCACACCACTCCAGTACTCTTGCCTGGAAAATCCCATGGACGGAGGAACCTGTCTGGTTATGGTATAAGGTAATGCTGACTGGAAAAGGTCAGTTTTCATTCCAATCCCAAAGAGAGGCAATGCCAAAGAATGCTTAAAATACCACACAATTGCACTCATCTCACACGCTAGTAAAGTAATGCTCAAAATTCTCCAAGCCAGGCTTCAACAATACATGAACCATGAACTTCCAGATGTTCAAGCTGGTTTTAGAAAAAGCAGAGGAACCAGAGATCAAATTGCCAACATCCATTGGATCGTGGAAAAATTAAGAGAGTTCCAGAAAAACATCTATTTCTGTTTTATTGACTATGCCAAAGCCTTTGACTGTGTGGATCACAATAAACTGTGGAAAATTCTGAAAGAGATGAGCATACCAGACCACCTGACCTGCCTCTTGAGAAACCTATATGCAGGTCAGGAAGCAACAGTTAGAACTGGACATGGAACAACAGACTGGTTCCAAATAGGAAAGGGAGTATGTCAAGGCTGTATATTGTCACCCTGCTTATTTAACTTATATGTAGAGTACATCATGAGAAACGCTGGATTGGAAGAAGCACAAGCTGGAATCAAGATTGCCAGGAGAAATAGCAATAACCTCGGGTATGCAGATGACAACACCCTTATGGCAGAAAGTGAAGAGGAACTAAAGAGCTTCTTGATGAAAGTGAAAGAGGAGAGTGAAAAAGTTGGCTTAAAGCTAAATATTCAGAAAACTAAGATCATGGCATCTAGTCCCATCACTTCATGGGAAATAGATGGGGAAACAGTGGCTGACTTTATTTCTGGGGGCTCCAAAATCACTGCAGATGATGATTGCAGCCATGAAATTAAAAGACACTTACTCCTTAGAAGGAAAGTTATGACCAACCTAGACAGCATATAAAAAGCAGAGACATTACTTTGTCAACAAAGGTCCATCTATTCAAGGCTATGGTTTTTCCAGTAGTCGTGTATGGATGTGAGAGTTGGACTATAACGAAAGCTGAGCACCGAAGAATTGATGCTTTTGAACTGTGGTGTTGGAGAAGACTCTTGAGAGGCCCTTGGCCTGCAAGGAGATCCAACCAGTCCATCCTAAAGGAGATCAGTCCTGGGTGTTCATTGGAAGGACTGATGTTGAAGCTAAAACTCCAATACTTTGACCACCTGATGGGAAGAGCTGACTCATTTGAAAATTCGCTGATGCTGGGAAAGATTGAGGGCAGGAGAAGAAAGGGACGACAGAGGATGAGATGGTTGGGTGGCATCACCAACTCAATGGACGTGAGTTTGGGTAAACCTCGGGAGTTGATGATGGATAGACAGGGCCGGCGTGTTGCGGTTCATGGGGTCACAAGAAGTCGGACACGACTGAGCGAATGAACTGAACTGAACTGAATGCTGACTTAGGAAAATAAGTCTGGAAACATTCCTTTTTCCTCAATTTTTTGGAAGAGTTTGAGAAGGATAAGTGAAGCCATTTGGTCCTGGACTTATCTTTATTAGGAGATTTTTGATTACCGATTCAATCTCCTCACTAGTAATCAACCTATTCAAACCTTCTATTTTTTTTTTTTTAATAATTCAGTCATGGAAGACTGTATGTTTTTAAAAATGTATCCATGTCTTGTAGGTTGTCCAATTTGTTGCTCTCTTATTGTTCATAGTAGCCTTTTACAGTCATTTGTATTTTTGTGGTATCATTTGTAATTTCTCTTTTATTTCTGATTTTATTTGAGGCCTCTGTCTTTTTTTCCTGGTGAATCTAGGTAAAGGTTTATCAGTTTTGTTTATCTTTTCAGTGAGCCATCTGTTAATTTCATTGGTCTTTTCTATTGTCTTTTTAGCTTCTATTTTAATAATTTTTACTGTTGCTTTCCTTAAGTATTGCAAAGCTTGAATCCTTACTTAATTCACCTGTACCCCACGTCCTCACTGACAGCTGAGTTGTGTTTCATAGGATGGTTGTCAAGAAGGGCAGTAGTAAAATTAACTGGCAAAATCTTTCTACGCATGCAGTTCAACCAAAGTTCTCATAAAGTAGGCCTTACCTGTTTCTTCACAAGTAGAGGAAAGTGTTCCTATTTTTTGTCCATGTGCTCCATGCCAGGCTGTTCTAAGCACCTTAAATGTATTACCTTATTTCATCCACCTGTGATGAAAGTACAGGTCCTGATAATTTCCTTCTCTACTTAGAAAACTAGGGATTTAGGCTAAGAATCATGTTATTCCAAAGATTATGAATATATGTAAGGGAATCAGTTCCTTAAATCTAAAAAAAACATCCCATAGAATATATTTTTAAAAGAAAAGCAGAAACATTTCACAAGCCCAGAACTTTAGTGGAACTGAATTTATTGTTCAATTTAGGGAAACCTGGATGGCTACAGTCCATGGAGTCTCAAGAGTTGGACACAACTGAGCAACTAACACTTTCACTATCTTACAACTAGTACTATAAGCAATAATTGTAGTAAATAGTTTTGAGGAAAATGATGATGGAGTTGAAAATCCTTCTAAACTAAATATTTTGGAGATAGCTCACACGGAGATTAAGAGAGGGGGTTGTTTCTCCTTTCTCTTTTAAGAGTTCCCCAGGGAGAGTCATTTTCTGATGAGTCCCTGTAGGGGGTGGGATGGTGAGTCATTGCTGTGTAAGACCAGCTGGGTTGGTGCTAGCAGTGGGAGAATGGCATTGTTAGAATCTTCTTTAAAAAATCAGTTACCTCCAGCCTCTCCCCCCACCATTCCACTCTTCTAAGCTGAGTAACAAAGATAATACTCCAGCACATTCCCGATGTCATTCCCTCTGCCTGGAGAAGTCACCTCAACTTTCACCTCAAGTGTCACAAAGCATTTTTCTCCAGAAGGACTTTCCTGCCTCCTTGAACATGACTTCTCTTGTTTCTGTTCTATTCCCCATCTCCATGTCTGCCTCATCAGGGCAGTGCCTCCGTGCATTGGAATCCTTGTTCAGTAAGTTACCTTCTCACTAGATGTCAAATCTTCTATGGGTACTCACTGTCTTTACAGCTCGGCATGCCCATGGCTTTACTAAGTCATTTTGCATGTTTTGGGAATGAATAACACTCACATGAACCCATTATGAGATCTATAAACCTATGTTTAAGCAATAAAAGTGAAAAACAAAAGGGCAAAAATGTTACCCTCAGGGACTTGATTATTAATTGGCTGTAGAGCTTTGTGTTTAAGGGCCTCTGGTTCCTCATCCATAAAATGTGAGAGTTGAAATAATCAACTCTCGGTAATATTGCCAACAACTAGAAATAGCTAGAGTCACAGGCTGATCCTCCATCTGGATTCAGTCCAGTTTTCCTTATATTACAGGTCCTACCAATGGAATCTTCATACCCTAGCTTTGACTTTGTAGCCAAAATCTTAGCAATGTGAATTTCAAGAAGGCCATTGAGCCCTAAATCTCAATTTCAACATTTCTCACTGATTTTGTTTGAAAGAAATGACCACCAGGAACATTGCAATTCAGATATGAAATCAACAACCTCAGATATGCAGATGATACCACTCTAATCAATAACCTCAGATATGCAGATGACACCACCCTTATGGCAGAAAGTGAAGAGGAACTAAAAAGCCTCTTGATGAAAGTGAAAGAGGAGAATGAAAAAGTTGGCTTAAAACTCAACATT
>NW_011494629.1:7155865-7187323 GCF_000754665.1 Bison bison bison
AACAGTGTCAGACTTTATTTTTGGGGGGCTCCAAAATCACTGCAGATGGTGACTGCCTCCATGAAATTAAAAGACGCTTACTCCTTGGAAGGAAAGTTATGACCAACCTAGATACCATATTCAAAAGCAGAGACATTACTTTGCCAAAAGGGTTCGTCTAGTCAAGGCTGTGGTTTTTCCAGTGGTCATGTACGGATGTGAGAGTTGGACTGTGAAGAAAGCTGAGCACTGAAGAATTGATGCTTTTGAACTGTGGTGTTGGAGAAGACTCTTGAGAGTCCCTTGGACTGCAAGGAGATCCAACCAGTCCATTCTGAAGGAGACCAGCCCTGGGATTTCTTTGGAAGGACTGATGCTAAAGCTGAAACTCCAGCACTTTGGCCACCTCATGCGAAGAGTTGACTCATTGGAAAAGACTCTGATGCTGGGAGGGATTGGGGGCAGGAGGAGAAGGGGACGACAGAGGATGAGATGGGTGGATGGCATCACTGACTCCATGGACGTGAGTCTGAGTGAACTTCAGGAGTTGGTGATGGACAGGGAGGCCTGGTGTGCTGCGATTCATGGGGTCACAAAGAGTCGGACATGAGTGAGTGACTGAACTGAACTAAACTGAATGGTAAAAAATAAGAGGGACAAAAAAGCCTCTTGATGAAGATGAAAGTGGAGAGTAAATATGTTGGCTTGAAACTCAACATTTAAAAAACTAAGATCATGGCATCCAGTCCCATCACTTCATGGCAAATAGAAGGGGAAAAAGTAGAAGCAGTGACAGATTTTCTTTTCTTGGGCTCCAAAAATCACTACAGTGACTGCAGTCATGAAATTAAAAGACTGCTTGCTCCTTGGAAGGAAAGCTATGACAAACCTAAAAGCATATTTAAAAACATATCTCTTTGCTGACAAAGGTCTGTATAGTCAAAGTTATGGTTTTTCTAATAGTCATGTATGGATGTGAGAGTTGGACCATAAAGAAGGCTGAGTGCTGAAGAACTGATGCTTTCAAATTGCAGCAGTGGAGAAGACTCTTGAGAGTCTCTTGGACTGCAAGGAGATGACATCAGTCAATCCTAAAAGAAATGAACTCAATATTCATTGGAAGGACTGTTGTTGAAGCTGAAGCTTCAATACTTTGGCTACCTGATGCTAAGAGCTGACTTACTGGAAAAGACCCTGATGCTGGGAAAGATTGAAAGCAAAAGGAGAAGTGGGCAGCAGAGGATGAGATTGTTGGATAGCACCACTGATTCAATGTACATGAATTTGAGCAAACTCTGGGAGACAGTGAAGGACAGGGCAGTCTAGGGTGCTGCAGTCCATGTGGTCACAAAGAACCAGACATGACTTAGTGCCTGAAAAACAACAACAATAACACGTAATGCTGTCTGATAATGAAGACATAGATTGTGTGATACTGAAAGTAATGAAAGGAACTTTCTATCACAAACTGTGGTCATCTGTGCTCCAAAATACTCTTGAGATATAAAACGATATTGGTGAATAAATATCCACAATATCCACAAAATACAACTTTTTTTTCAGAATATAACTTTCAAGGTTTAAATTTTGTTTTAGTAAAGGAAATAATATGTGATCTTAAGAAGAGTCAATAGTTATTGACAATTAGATTAACATGTTATGTGACAGGTAAAAGAATGAATGAATTCCACTTATAAATCTAAACACAAAGAACAACAAAAAAACTGAATTGCAACAGCAAATGCATTGGATTCAGACAGATTTCTTTAGTCTAATTTTACCTTACAAATAGCAGGAAGAAAAATTTTACTTCAGAGCATATTCAAAGGAAAGTCTTCCTTCCATGTAAAATCAAACCATCTTACAAATTAGAAGATATTGTAACTATCCCAACTTCAGGCAGATAGAATTTGTACAGTACACAGCTGTCCTTACATTGCCCTTTTGTTACTATAAAGTATAGTAAAGAGACTGATCCCTGCAGGAATGAGATATGGCCTTTTTTTGTTGAAGAGAGTTGCACTTTCATGATTTCCTACAAAACAGCTGCAAAAATACCTACAGTAGGGCATCTGGAATTCTTAAAAGTGACTTGAGGATTTGTAGCTAATGAAACATTGTGAAATAACACTCACCATGTTGTAAAAAATACCCTTAACCATTTATTAGCATTCTTGAAGACAAAAATAAAAGGTACCCTAAGCACATTAGCCCAGCTTGATTAGAAGAAAATGCTAAAGTGACAAAGAAATTGTGTAAATAGATGCCTTGCCAGAAACAGACCTTGACATCATAAGACATTTCAATCTCTTTTAACAGTTATGAAGAACAATGTGGTAAAATCCCACCGTGATGTCTGCAGCTTAAACTGTTTGATCAGATTCTGGAGCATCATCAGTAATAACTTACATGTTCTTTAAAAATGTGGTTTCCTGTTGAGACCAAGCACTGTTCCCAGAAAAAAAAGGAATTCTTTTAAAGATGTTTTTCATTTTTACCTCTCACAAAATAGGACTATCAAAGTGAAAGCAATGGCCTTTCCATGAGAACTTGGGTCAAATAAACCATGTATTGTTCCATCTTAAAATGAAACATCTGGCTGACTTAAGAAGAAAACGAGCTTAATTATTTCTGAGTATCTAGCAGAGAGAGGTTAACTTCAAAATCTATATGTCTTTCCAAGATGGACATGGAAGGAAGAAAAAAAACTATGAAGTTATTTTTGACTCAGGAAAGTAGATCTGGAGGTAATTTAGTGAACACAAATTACCACTGACAAGGGAAGAAATAATTTATTCTCCTGGTGAGTCTTTTTATATGAGTGGGCAGCATGGAGCTGTCAGCAGGGAAAAGGCATTTGGATGGATTTAAAAATAATTTAAACCAAGTCCAATATCCTATAAGATATCTAGGACATCATATGAAGTTGTGGGACTTCTTGGAGAAGTTTTATTTCTAAACTGAAGCTTGAAGGTGAAACTATGAGATATAAATTCAGGTGGAGGAGAGCTTGGAGATAATATATTTCTTAACAAATTCTTCTCCCTCACTTTTGTTTTTTCTTTTTTCCTGGGTCTTCAATCTAATAGTCTCTGCTCACCAGAATGTTTATGGATGTCTACTTGGAATGCTCCTCCCAATGGCTCCATCCTTCGGGGAACCTTGGTTTCCTGATGGTCACTACCAGGTATAATCTGCTGGAAGGGTGTTGTCCTTTCTCTGCTTGAACCATGGCTCCTGGTTAGGCTAGGATACTGATTGGATACATGTCCATGCTTTCCCTCATTTTCCTATTTCCTCTTCTCCACTTTGGGCATCACTTAAGACTGAAGGGGTGGTCAGACTTTCCTGCAGGTATAAAGGAAGGATATGCAAGATAACTATATCCTAGAAGAGAAAAATTATAACTGTACTCTAAATCCATTTTCTCCCATAGTTTGAGGAGAAAGCACACATAACTGGAAGGAAAAGCATCTTCACAAAGGGTATCCTTGGGGACATACTCAACCTTGGCCTGCTAACTTACACCTCTCTCAATGATTTCTTCACCTAATCTCCATGGTGTTAAACTCCACACACTTTGGGGGAAACCCATCTTCCTTACAGGCCCCTCCTAGGGTCTGTCCTCTTTCCCACCCAGCACTATACTTCCTCCAATTCAGAATGCTCTCTGGCAGGAAGGGGGCACTAGGAGGGAATCGTGATTGCTGGTCTTCGACATTTTAAGTCTTGTAGAATATAGCTCTCTAGCCATCTAGCCCTCTTCACATGATGGAGGCACAGTGAGTTGAACTGACATGTATCACAAGGACATACCTTAAGCCTCAGAGAGAGTATCACCTAAACTTACAAGAAATAAGAGGAATAATGATCAGACTGCCTCTCTCACAGTGGACTTTCACTTGCCACACAAAGCACTAAGACTTCCACCCCTGAATCCCAACTGCCTCCTCCATTGTGCTCTCTACCATCTGCAGAAATGACCATATAGCTTTGGTCAGTTCACTCCTTTAACTCTACACATTTTTATCACCCAATTTGATATGGCCAAATAATTCAAATTCTTATCCAAGAATCATCTAAGATGGTCCCTTTCTGGGATAAGAAAGTTACAGTAATATCAAGAAATATTTTGTTGAAGATTCCATATCCAGTCATCATTCATCTAATTAAAGAAGTTAAAAATTTGAAAATTGACCAGAACTCTTGGGAAGTACTAGAGCTCTGTTCTAAAGACCAAATGCAGGTGGTGCTGAAAAGAACAGCAGGTTTTCAAGAACCCTCCAAGCAACATCCATGCTTCTGCAAATTGAAGTGATTGGCCTCATTGTTTAGAATATTCTGAGACTCAGGCAAGTCCTGTCTTCAGCGCTGCGACTCTTTCTCGGGAAAGGTGTGTGTGTGTGAGTAGTAGCAGTAATAGAAGGAGTAGTAACAGCATTGGTAGATGTATGGGCTGGGGCGGGGTGGTGTATACAGGAAAGAACCACCAAATGCTTTTCATGGCAAAACGGTCTAGGAAAGGAAAATTTCGTGTGGAACCAAGAATGACTATAGCAGATCTCTTGATTCATAACCTACCGTATAGAAACCTTTCAGTACTTTTAGCCTTTTGTCTTCCCGGGAATCAGTTGTACAACAAGTTATTTGCTCAGTAATCCCACAAAATTAGGCAATCATAAAATTCACTCACACTAACTACATTTTCTCACTGTAACTTCTTGGGTTCACGCTCCTGCATCTGTTTTTTAAACAGGTGTGGGCAGGGCAGAGGGAGTGGGAAAGCCTGTCTGGGAGCTTCAGCCCAGGTGGAGGGAGTGGAGCCGGAATGAGCTGCTGAGAGTCTCATTTCCATCACGATATGGAGGCAATTACCTGCGCAGATGTGACCCACTTGGTTTACACCAGGTCCCTGGGAAATGAGTCTGTATTGGCAGGGCTCTTGTTTTCAAGGCTATGTAAATATACCATGTAGGAAAAATGGATAGTTAACCTTTAAGAATAAACCAATAATAAATTCATAAATTAGAGTTCATTTTGAAACATATTATGAAAGATAAACAAATTATATAACTAAACAAAGACATTTAACTCTATTTCAAAACCTGATATGAGTGGCTCAAAATATTGACTAAGATGAATGCAAAATAACCAGGTGACTTTAATATTCTGCTGGCCTTTGGGTACTTTTTTTTCTCTCAAGGATAAGAACATCACTTCCCAGCCAAGATTTTGAGTTGTTTTGATAGTTCTCTGATCATTCCCAGAACTGTGAAGGAATTCTCAGCTTTAAATCCTCTGAAAAAAATACAGGTACTTGTAATCCAATATTTGATTATTTTAATGGGGCATCGAAGGTTTAGGCAGAGTCATGAAATCCAAACAAGCAATTGAATGTTGCAACCCACTTAATAAAATTAGTTCCAGGACACACAAATCACTCAGTTGGAAGAGAATCTTCAAGAAGAGGTTATAATTAAAGTAAGAGGGTTTCTCATCAAGACAGAGCCTTAGGACTTTGGCTCTGAGGTATATAAGCTTTGCACATTCTTTGAACCTGTCCTCACTACTTGAAAAGAGAGGGAGAGGGGGAGATGGAGCTAGAGCCAGAGCAAGAAAGGAAAGGAGGGAGAGAATTTTAAGGAAACTATGACGCATAAGGGATAAAAAGAAAAAACATCTGCTGGATAATTAGCAAATTCCTTCACAAAGAGAACATTTAAAAGTTTAAAGTTTTCGACACCAACTAGACCACACTGTTTCCAAAGTAATGCTTACTATTATTTTCTATTCTAAATTCAGTCAGTTCAGGAAATTCTTTAAAGAGGAAAGTAGGGGAAGAAGTGGAAAGGGGTGCCCTCTTCAGTAACTACCAATTGAAATCTCAATCTGTTGTGAAGTTTTGGTATCTTGTGTCCCCCAAGAGGGGGAAAGAGCCTTAAATATCATTTCCAAGCTGGCTCAATATTCGTTTGTCCTCAATTTGAACCAAATTAATTTGATATCCAAATGTGCTACTTTTTAACCAAGTGCTGTGCTATGCTCAGTCACTCAGTTGTGTCTGACTCCGAAGGCCTTAGGACTGCAGCCTGCCAGGCTCCTCTGTCCATGGGATTTCTCAGGCAAGAATACTGGAGTGGGTTGCCATTTCTTCCTCCAAGGGATCTTCCCAACCCAGGGATCAAACTCAAACCTCCTGTGTCTCCTGCACTGCAGGTGAATTCTTTACTTGCTGAGTCATTTGGGAAGCCCAACAAAGCAAGTAAACTATATATTTCAACTTCTTCAGTTGCTGAAGTGGAAAGGGGTGAATTGTATTTTTAGCTGAGCAAACATAAAAGGGAGCTGGAAATGGTTTGGGTCCCATATCCAGTAAGGAAAATGGAGAACTGGTGGCCAATCAGTCTACAAAATTGGCTGAATTTCAAGAAGAAAAATGGTGATGAGAAAGGTTTTCATATTTAACATTTTAAAAATAAAAGTATACTTTAAGTACAAAAGGATAAGGATAGGTAAGATAAGGAAGTGAAGCTTACTTCCTACCTGAGCAAAGAGATGAAAACAAATTTAAAGTCCTTTAACCCATCCTCACAGGGCCAGGGCAACAAGGAGGGCTGCATTCCCGCTGCTAAGGCAATAGGAGAAGCAGGAAATGGAGGGAAGCAGGAAGCGTTCAGGCAACAGCATCTGGAATGGCTGTGGCCTTACCCATTACAGTTCCTTGACTGTTTGTTACTCTGTACTTCCACCCCTCCTCTTTCTTTCTCTTCCACTCCTTCCTTCTTTTCATGCTCTTCTCTACTACATTGGGTCTGCTACATCTTCTAGCCTCTTCCTCTCTGAGGCTAACACAAGGAGGAGGTCTGAATAAAAGCAAGATTCTGGCAGTATCAGAGAAGAGTGGTTAAAGATATTCCAAGCTCTAACTTCCATTTCCCTGAGAAATCAGGTGATTTTAGTCAGTGAAAATCCATGATTTCTTGGCATCCCTCAATATATCATGATTTATAATATAAGAATTTGCAGGCATGTTCTTTGGTAAATAAAATGCACAAAATTAGTCAACACAGTTTATTTGGGATTATCCTAACCACTAGCTTATTTGCTCACTTAAATGTCATGAAAAATTACAAAGGGCTCTTCTCATGCCTCCCTTATTCTGTCTCTTCCCATCCTTACTAGTAAATTTATCTGGTGGGTGGACCTCATAGGCTTCATAGATCAATGACTGATGATCTGGAAGTTCTTAATGGCCCATTGGGTTCAATCCTCATGTATTTGTATTGAGGGTGGGAGGAAACATGTGTACTACCCTCCTTTCTGAATATGATCCTAACTTTTCCTGCAAGATAATCAGTATAAATTACAGTTTGAATGAACTTGCTCACATTCTCTGAGAATACACACCAGTAGGCAATCTGATGACACCATCATAGAAAAAGCCCTGACTTTGACACAGTTCAAACAGGAACATTCATAAATGTTTCCATCTCCAAGTATCTTCTTATTATATGCAGGCAGAAAATTGATTGAGTCAATTATATTCCACTGACCTGAAAAAAAACTTTTTGCTGATCTCAAATTTTTAGATCCTGACTGTGTAACAATCAGTAAATTGTTACCTATGTAACCACTTTGTACATAGTAAGAACCCACAGAACATTTGTAGAACTGAAAGACTCCCATTCTAGATCTTACTAAAATCTTATATCAAAGGCAATTCATATACATATAAAATAAATTCTGAATAAAAACTATATCTGTCAGGGTCCAACCAGGAAAACAAACCACTCTAGGTATATAAAATAGAGGAAATTTAATTCCTTCCACAGATGATAAATGGAGATGGGGATGGCAACCCACTCCAGTATTCTTGCCTGGAGAATCCTATGGACAGAGGAGCATGGTGGGCTATGGTCCATGAGATCACAAAGAGTTAGACACGACTGAGCAACTAACACTTTTATACTTTCAAAGATGATAGAAGCTAAGAAGCAGAGCCCACAATGGTGGTACAACCCAGAGGCTGGCAAGAGCCAATGTGAGACCCTCTCTGAGGCTGGAGGAATAGAGAAAAAGATCACCGTTATCCACATCTGGCACCATGGCAGAGTGTTAGCTTAGTTAATATGAACACTGAGTGCAAAATAAATTCAGGAAAAAGTATGGCTCCTGACACATTATACCATGAGTGCTCAATATATATTTATAGGTCCCACGCATACATCAGGATGACTCAAGTCATCAACAAGCTTTTATGCAAAATTGGGAACAGAGACATTTGAGATAGCATCAAATAATTATTTCTTTTCAGTTATTTATTTCCAGTGCTGCCTACACATGCAAAAAGAGTCATTTGATACATGTGAATTTACTGGGATCATTACCCTGAATCCAAGACAGCCAACTACTTAGTTTTCATTCTCTTTAAGAAAGCAAAGCTTGGCAGGCATGGAAAACCCACAGTCTACAGGTTGCCCATTTCTCTCCAAGCCTTTTGCCCAGCCTTTTCACCAGTCTGAGAGCCTATGGTGTCTGGCTTGTGGCTAGACCACAATTCTGAGGCAGTTGGCAAGTGGGGGCTGTGCCAGGCTGACTTCACTGTGATGGTATCAAAGTTGGGGTTGGATTGCCAGTCTCAACAAGCTGATACCAAAGTCAGCCCCCTCCTCCAACCTGCTCGGTTTGTCTGCTGGAATAATTGGCCAACATTAAGCTAGAGACTACAAAGACGAAAGGATTATTTAAGACCCCAGTAGACCAGTTTCCCAATACCAACTGTTCCAAGTAAGCATTGTGTATCATGTCATGTAAAATAAGGTAGATTTTAGAGTCAGCTAGACCTAGCTCCAAATCCCAGTTCTTTTGCTTACTCACTGTATGGCACTGAGCATCTCAACCTTTCATCGATAAAATAGGTAGGATTAAGGGCACAATGCACACGTAAGCTCAGTTCTCCATGTAACATACACTTTATGTCCAGCCAATGACATATACTGTAAATGTGAATGTTTAGTAAAAGCTGTTCATTGATAATGGTGGTAATCCATGAAGGATATAGTTTTGCAAGAGAATATTGGGCAAGCCACTGAAATAAAGTTACAGTGCAAGTAGCCAAATCAATTGCATATGGATGTTTAGTTGATGTGTGCTCTCTCTGTTTGAGACAAAAATGTTCTCTAGGCTGCTTACCTGAAACTTGAGGTCATGCTTCCCACACTCATGATGGTGATTCTGATCCATAAAGTCAATAGCCCCTGCAAAGGAACATTCCAAACTGGGTCAATACATAGGAACTCAGAAGCAATACAATTACCCCAGACTTCATTTTGACTGAGCAAAACCAGCCCTAAATAATTTTCACTTTGTATATGTAGATTGTTCTGTACTGACTGTAAATGTAAACAGAAGCACTAATATTTGCTGTAGTAAAACTGTGGAGACTAGGAGTTTCAAAGGAGAGTACCGTTTGCTGAAGCCATCCACACTCTCTATCTGTTCTCTCCCCTCCCTTTGTCTTTCCTTTGCCCCTCTGCTCCTCCTACTGGCATTTCTTCCCTTTCCTGTCTGCCCTCTACCCACAGGGACTGCTCGCCATAAGATGAGACACATTTAATTATTCAGAGCAAAGCATTCAACAGGCCATCTAAAAATGTGATACATCTCCAAATAATCATATTAACTATTTTGTTATTTCAAATTTAAGAAATCTGCACATGAGAACTGTCCAAAAACTAGGCAACTGCTTTTCTTTCAGGGGGTATGTTGACATTTTCAGCAAATAATTTCCAAAACACTATGTGATGTTTGAAGTTGTTTTTCTAACTAAGACAATGTGTGTGGCTTGAAAAACACATTTGTGTGGTATGTTTTCGTAGATTGGCTTGCCAGGTGACCAGAAATAAAAAGCATGTCCTTAAAATTCCCTCCTCCAAGGTCTATCTTCCCCAGTCAAGGGGGTTCAGTGCATTCCAGCTTTACATTTTTTGCTCTAACGCCCTGTGTGGCCTTGCTCAGTTTAGATTTGAACCCAGTTCAAAAAAGCACAAGTCCAGGAAAAGATTGTGCAAGAGTTTTGTGTTTACACTGCACTGTACATTCTTAACAATACTGGCTATTTAATCCATAAACATCGATTTAAATTTTATGAGATTACCAATCAGCGTCTCAGAAAATATTACAAATTTAAAAGCAAAAATAGAGAAAATACTAAATAAAGCAATGTTTTCCCAGAAGTTTATGCAAGATAATGAACACAACTGCATTGATCAAGTCAGCGAGGCAAACATTGGTAGGGAGTCCGCTTTGTTGCTGGGTGCTCAGAGGAACATAAAAGTGAGCAGGATTCTGGACCTTCTCTAAGGAAAAATTCTGTTGTAGTACAGAGGGCTTTGTTTTTCCGGACCTTTATCACATCAGACTGTAAATTATCAATTTATTAGAAAATCATTGTGCAGTCTCTCTCTATCCGAGCTTGTAAGGACATTGATCTTGGGGAGTACAATACAACTTACAAACTCCATAATTCTGCTCCAGATTTTCTTATGAAGTTTTAAAGATGAGTGAGAGAAGAGGATTTTTATTAAATAATTCTTCAAATTTCCTATATTTATCAGTGGAAATTTTATCACAGTAATGATATAAGCTACCACTGAGGAAGGTCAACTTACAATGTGGCTGGCACTGGTCTAGTTTTAAGCATTTTTACATACAATCATTTCTTTAGTTCTCAGACTAGCCTTTGAGCTGGGATTCAAGTTATCTATCACTATGTAACTAGCTTAAATTTAGTGGCATTAAAGAATAACCATTTTTCTATGTTCATAGATTCTGTGGATCAAGAAACCAGATGGGGCACAAGAATTCAGACAGGGAGGACTAGGTTTCCGCTCCACAGTGTCTGAGATCTGGGTGGGGAAGACTTAAGCAGCTGGAGGGGGCATGACCAGAGAGCCGGGGGCTGGAAGCACCTGATGCTGCTTCCTATACATCTGACACCTGGCCTGGGATGACTGGAAGACTGACTCAGGTGGAACTATGGATTGGGACACCTACTCGTGTAATGTCTCCTTGGAGCTTGAGAGTCCTTACAGCACAGCAGACTTGATCTTATTTGGCAGCTTTGGATACCAGTGAGTAAGGCAGAAGATAGACACCAATGGGTTGGCTGACCTTGAGTCAGATGTTTATATTTGTGGCCAGTGAAAATAGGACTATGTTTTCAAACTTGGACATCCGGGCTCACAAGTCTGGGTATTTCCCAGTGAAAGGAACTATTTTACAGTAAAATTCAACCTAGTGGAAAGTTCTGCAGTTGCAAGTTGCAAAGAAGAAAGTTTATGTTTTCCTTATAAACACTTACTAAGAATAAACTTTATATATGATAAGTAAAAATTAAATAAACAGGAATCAAATACATAGGAATGAAAGCAATGAGGTTGAAAAGAAGAAAGACGATTGAAATGAAAAGGAAAGGAAAGAAAAGGTACAAATCAAGAGGAAAAGAACAGAATTCACCAAATGAAATGTTTCCCTGAGTTTGTGTGTGTGTATGAGACCAGTGGATCAGTAAGAAAAAAAATGAATCAGGGTTTTAGAGAAACAAAAATGCAAAACGGAGAAAAAGAAGGGGTGGGATATTAGTTGGATTATAGCCAGTTTTCCAGCTCCAAACATCTGGAGCCAAGACAAGGAAAGGTGAGGCCCTGTCCTTTGCTGCAACACTTGCCTCCACAGGGGCTGGTTACTCAGGATATTTACATTAAATTAACGTTGCTGGCTATGGCTGTGTTCAGCACTTGGATACGCGGTTAAATAATCAGTGTGGTTTGGCTGCTGGTTTCTTTACTGTGGTTGAATAATTGGTGTTGTCTTGGTTGCTGGCTACTTAAAAAATGTATATGTGCACTTGTTTCTCTTTTTTCTTTCTCTTGAGCAATTTTGACAAGCCCTTGGCAGAAAAGTGGCTGACCAGCTTTCAAACCGGTGCTTTTTCTCCTTGTCATTTATGCTTCCCCCAGATGGACTTGAGAATCTTAAAGACTTTTCTTCCTGGAATCTAGACGATGTGCTCTGTGTTAGGAAAGAATTCAGCTCACTTCTTTTGTTTGTAGCAAAGAGATAAGGCTGAGTCTAAGTGCAGCTGTGGTTTACTAGAAATGGATGCTTCTTTTCTAGGTATGATTCACTAGGTCCTCAGATCCACCATAAGAATGGGGAAAGACAATTACAATGACCTTTGGATAAAACAACCCTGCGTTGGTGCTGTGCTTAGTCACTTAGTTGTGTCTGACTCTTTGCGACCCCACGGACTGTAGCCTGTCAGGCTCCCCTGTCCATGGAATTCCCCAGGCAAGAATACTGGAGTGGGTTGCCATGCCCTCCTCCAGGGGATCTTCCTGACCTATGAATCGAACCCACTACTCTTATGTCTCCTGCATTGGCAGGTGGGTTCTTTACCACTAGTGCCACCTGGGAACCCCAAAACAACCCTATATGCAGGCATGTTTCCCATGTTAGTCACTTGCTATATCTTTAAAACGTAGAACAGTACTTGATACATAGTAGGTGCTCAATATTTGGTAAATAAAGGATAATAACTGAAAATTTATAATTCAGGATTGACAGTACTTCTATTCCAGAAAGTTTGCTTCATTTAGTCGCTTTGTTGATTGGCTTAACAGTTGTCAAATTACCACAAGCTGTTCTGCCCTGGGAAACCCACTCCTCCCCAGATGGCTCTGTCTTTTCTCATATTCCAAGACCCAACCCTGACTTCAGGCAAATGATGATCAGGGTGAATAATCCTCCTTCGGCAGCAAACTGGGACAGGAGTATCAAGAGACAGCATAAGTCAGGGACAAGCCTCCACCTGCCAACAAACTCCAATGATATATGCATATACATCATGAATGAAGGCAAAGTCTTTAACTGCTACTCGGAAACCACAGGTTCTCAGGGTCCCAGAGGATAAGGAAACCAAAGGTCCAAGTTTGAAGTCACATACAGAGAGGAAACTAGTGTTTCTGAGTAGGAAGTGGAAAAGAAAGAGTGTTTTTTCAAATATGTGTCATCAGTATTAGGATACATTCACCTCTCCTAGAAGTCTAGAACATGAATTTTATGTCAATCATTGTGGTTACTCAGATTCAGGATAGATTGGAAAGTATCAAGTTTCTTAATATTGATTCAGATCTATCTCAGGGCAGAGGTGAGGGTGAATACCTAAGATTTTAAAGGGATTTTGGGAGGATTCTTTAGAATTCATTGATCTTGCCATTTTAGTAAGGAGTTTTATTTCCCTTTATAACAGGCATTCTTCAACACCTTTTTTGAGAACTACTAAGACCAAGGATAGGAAAACTCCCAGGAAAGGCAAACCTTTCATCCCCCACACTGTGCTGGCTGCTATGGAAACAAGGTGAAATGGTGGCCAAGGAGGCAAGCTTAGCAGATCATTTTCTGGGCACTCTCACTTATTAGCTGTTGTTGGATCACTTAACTGCCTTCAACTTAAATGCCATCAATCTTTACCTTATTAATTTTCTGAAGACATAAATAATAATGTTTGTCTTACACATAATAAGAGAAATTAAAATTAAAGCTACAATGAGGTATAATTTTCATCTATCAGATTGACAAAGATCCAAAAGTTTAATAACATGTTGTGTTGGTGATGATGCAAGCAGATAGCACTCCCGTACGCTGACACAACTTCTATGGAAAATGGCTGACCCATTGAAACAGCACAGAAACCAGCTGAAACTGGTTTTGCCTCCTTAAATAGGTTGATTGATTAATCAACACGAGTTATTTTAGAGAATAGCACTTCACCTGTGCAGGTTAAAAAGCCATGTCTCCAGGATGACCTTGGAACTAAGAACCCCCAGCCCACCTAACTCAAATAGAAATGTTGCCACCAGAGCCCTTTGTGAAGCAAGAAATTGGTCAATATGGAAAATCTGACTTCCAACATCAGTCCATACATCAGTTCATAGCTTACATGAACTGATTCAAGACTAGCCAATCAGCCTCCAAATTTGAAACTCCCCAACCTTTTAAATTTCACCCTGAACTGTGGATCATGGAGACAGATTGGAGTCTGGCCTCCTGTCTCTTTGCTGGTCAACCTCACAATAAAGCTCTTCATTTTCTCAAAAGCTGGTGTCATGGTACTGGCTTCTGTGTCCACAGGGGCAGTGAACCTGCTTTGTAACACTATCATAAATAGAACTGTGGATCTATCACAGTTTAAAATGTACCTCCTCTTTGATGCAGTAATGTCACTTCCTAAAATGTATCCTCTGGCTGTATTAAAGTACTTATAAAAAGACATATGTGCAAGGTTACTCACTGCTGCATTGAAACCACAAAAAATGAACTTTGTTCATCAGTAAAGGACTGGCTAAATAATGTATGGAACATCAAAAAAATGGGATACTATGCACTCATCAAAAGGATAAGCAAGTAATAGATCAGTGCTTGGAACAGCATCCAAAATATATTATTAAGTGAAAAAAAGGCAAAGATTATTATTTTAAAAGATTTATTTTGTATACATATGTAATATCTCTGGGGACACATATAAAGCTTTGATAACAGTTGTTGAGGGAGGTGAGTATGTGGGTGCAAAGGTGAGTGGAGTCTTTCTGGACATGTGAATGTTTTTATACCTTGTATGTTTCACACTATATACATATATTTCCTATTCAAAAATGCATTTGAATAATAATAAAAATAAAGTGACAAAGAAAACATGGTGAAAGGAGCTTTGGTAATTAAATATGTATCTCTGCATGAAATGAAGCTCTATGGCATAAAGCTGCCTATCACAAGCACCCCTAATCAAAAGACTGTTGGAACAGAGTGCTGATCCAGGTAAGAACTCAATAAATATATCTGAGGTGGGTAACTGAATTATATGAAAGATTCTATCAATATAAATGGTTAATCATTTAGGGACATGTGTACAAATTTTGGATTCAAATGGTATGTATGGCCTCACTATTTTTTCAACAGAAGAAAAAAGAAATACTGGACTTCCCTGGTGGTCTAGTGGTTAAGAATCCTGCCGATGCGGGGGAAACACGTTCGAGCCTTGGTCTGAGAAGATTCCGTATGCCTTAAGGAAGCTAAGCCCATATGCTGTAACTACTGAGCCTGTGGTCTCTCTAGAGCCCAGGAACCACAATACTGAAGCCTGCATGCCCTGGAGCCCGTGCTCTGCAACAGGAAATACCACCACAAGAAGCCCATGCACGGCAACAAAAGAGTAGCCCCCCTCACTGCAACCAGAGAAAGCCTGCATGCAGCAACAAAGACCCATTGCAGCTAAAAATAAATAAAAATTTTTTAAAAAGAAATACTAAATGTGGAAACTTTAAATAATAAAGCTATAAATGAAAAGATTCAATTTAACATCCATGATTCAATTTAACGTCAGTTTTAGGTTAAAACAAAGTTTCCAAGGGGTTTGTCAGTACAGTCAAACTATTCTGTATAATAATGGTATGATACAGACTGGTCAATATATGAAACTATACGTTTGTCAAAACCCATAGAATGTACAACACAAAGAGTGAACCCTAAGGTAAACTATAGGCTTTAGTTAATAACAACTGTTGATATTTGTTTATTGATTGTACCAAATGTATCATACTAATAAAACATGTAAATAAAATGGGGAACAAGCCAGGGAGAAAAGGGCAGGAGATACATGGGAACTTGATACTTTCCAATCAATATTTCTGTAAACTTAGCAGTACTTATAAAAGTAAAGTCTATTAATAATAACAATGATAACAGAACAAAGTAGAAAGTAGGAAGAGTCTTTTTTAAAATGCTTCAGCTTTCTGACGTACATAATTAAGCATTCCATAAATACCTGTTGGCTTCAACTGAATCAAAGTCAGTAACAAAGGAGCAGGTAAATATGAAAGCAGCTTTAAAATGTAGGAAGACTATGAACTTATTTGTGATACATTTGGTACAGTCCTGGGATTCACATTTCAAAAGAGCCTTAGACAGTTTATCAACTATCAGTCAATAAGATCATAGGTTTTTCCCCCCAAGATACTTTATGATAATTATATATATTTAGCAATAAAAATAGAAGCAATTCTAATGCCCCTCTCCCAAATTCTTTGAGAAACATTAACCACACACTCATAAATTTTACGTTAACTTATTGATAGATAGTTTTGTTGTTGACAAGGTTTTCTTGATGGGGGAGGATGGAATGCGGAGAGGAAGCCTATTGCCTTTGCTTAGACTTTTACAAGGGAAAAAAGCAAAATTTTAAGATAATTGAGAAGCTCTCTCACAAATTATGTTTTAATGTTTAGAGAACAGTTTATCCATATTTATGACACATTTACAAAAAGTTTCTTCTTGATATCAATAGTGAAAAACCAGATTTTACAACAAGGCTTGGCACAGCTTTCAAACATCCTACCATGTCCACTAAAGAATTGGCCCTAATTACTGAAGAACTTAAGATGTCATGTCCAAATATGCATAAGGTGCTATCTTGGAAAAATTACTCTTTGTAGAAAACTATACTGATGGCACATTCAGAACTCAACTCAACATTCAGAAAACTAAGATCATGGCATCTGGTCCCATTACTTCATGGCGAATAGATGAGGAAACAATGAAAACAGTGAGAAACTTTATTTTGGGGGGCTCCAAAATCACTGCAGATGGTGACTGCAGCCATGAAATTAAAAGACACTTGTTCCTTGGAAGAAAAGCTATGACCAACCTAGAAAGCATATTAAAAAGCAGAGACATTACTTTGCCAACAAATGTTCATCTAGTCAAAGCTATGGTTTTTCCAGTAGTCATGTATGGATGTGAGAGTTGGACTATAAAGAAAGCTGAGTGCCGAAGAATTGATGCTTTTGAACTGTGGTGTTGGAGAAGACTCTTGAGAGTCCCTTGGACTGCAAGGAGATCCAACCAGTCCATCCTGAAGGAGATCAGTCCTGAATATTCATTGGAAGGACTGATGGGGAAGCTGAAACTCCAATACTTTGGCCACCTGATGTGAAGAATCGACTCATTGGAAAATACCCTGATGCTGGGAAAGATTGAAAGTGGGAGGAGAAGGGGACAACAGAGGATGAGATGGCTAGATGGCATCACTGATTTGATGGACATGAGTCTGAGTGAACTCCGGGTGTTGGTGATGGACAGGGAGGCCTGGTCCTGTGATTCATGGGGTCACAAAGAGTCAGACATGACTGAGCAACTGAACTGACTGATACTGACTGCCAACTGCATGCCAGGGAATGTAAAGCAGATTATGCTTCAAATGGTCTATTTGGACTTTAAATTTCTGTTTCATTAATATCTGTCTTTCATAAAGTTTGAATGTCAAGTTTCATGAGAATTGAAGTGCCTGCTGATTCAGTGGGATTTCCTCTTGTTGACACGCAGCCAGTATCTTGATCTCACAAAGCAATAGTGTGGAGTACACTTCCCACCCCCAGAGAATAGCTGCTCTTGTCTGCTCTATGAGGAATCAGAAAATCTGGGTCGTGCTGTCACTTGGCATCCTGTAGCTATTAATGACATTCTTTGAAGAATCAGAAGTTTGTTTCCTACGTTTTTATTAATCTTCAGACATTGGTGAGCCCTTAAGTTCCTACAACTAACAACTTATTTGCCTCAAAAACAAGAGAAAACAGCTAGCATCAACATATAGCACAGAACTTCTCCAACAATTTGTGGTGAAAGACTGGGTTATTTTTCCATCTATCACTTAAAAATAAATTTAAAAAATATATTAATAAAAATAAATACAGATGCATGGTCTAAACCATAATCTTGAGGTCCCAGTGTCTTTGTGGATATCTTCCTGAAGGGGTGGGGCAAAATCAGCTCTATCCTCTCTTTACCAAGAGGGTTTTGTAAAGACAGTGTGAAACGACAGAAGTTCATTCACACTTTCTTGCAACAAATTAATTGTTTCTATTCAGGGTTGGAAGAGTCACTTCATAAATACAAGCACCATCCGTGTCAGGTCCCCCAGCATACTGTACTGCTGGCAGACATTTATCTGCTCAAGGTGAGTGCTTTTGGTCTCCATACACTCTAGCTTGGAAAAGTTCCTATCTGCAGAGAAGATACCATATCACCCAAATGAAATGATACCTACAAAGTGGAAGCCCCCAATTTTTATTGGTCAATTCAACACGTATAAAATTATCCTTCCAAATTATTATAAAAGAATCCAAATGCTTACTCCTACCTTCTCACAGGGCACATGGACCAGGGCTGACTTGCGGAACACATTGATGGAGGAAATTTGTCTTCTAATGACACCCTGGGTTTTCCTTCAGGGAGCCTACTCTCTCTCTCACTCCTAAGGTACATGGGTCCATTACCTAGACCAAATGAGGTTCTAGCACTTTGTCTAGAAATTTTGGGGGAAAAGAAAGTATTTCTATTGAGATTGCTAGGATAAATAAACATAGCATTCTTTCTTCTGTAGTTTTTTTTTTTGGGAGGGAGTGTAGGGTAAGATTCTCAGAACTGGGCTGGGCTGAGTGGTTGTATTTTACATTTATTTTACATTTTAAAGGTGTAGCTAGATCTGCTTCCAAAAAGAATTTGCTTTTCCATCAGCAACATTGATGGTGCATTTCCTTCAGAGGTATCCTAAGGAGAACTATTGTCACAGCGCTTCCACAATGTTTAGCCTGTCTCCTGGCTGTTAAAGTAATATCTCATTGTTTTCTCACTTCCTTTGATCTAACTACGAATTAATTTAAATGTCTTTTCACTTGTTTGTTGACATTTGGATTTGCACTTCTATTTGTCTAGAACTGTCTATTTACATCTTTCCCCTTTTTCTCTTAGATTATCTTTTGCTTCTAAGAGCTCTTTGCTTACTAAAAAAATTGGCCTTTTGTCATCTCCCTCATAAACATTCTTTCCAGATCTGTGGTATGTCTATTGACTTTGTCTCTGGTTATCTTTTCCATACACAACTTCTTAATTTTTTATATAGTCAAATATGTTTGTTTTTGTTTGATAACTTCTGATTTTACAGTCTTGGTTATAAGAGTCTTACTAAATTCCAGGATATATGTCATAGCCTAGATTTTCACATTTGGTTTTTATTTTACTTTTTATATTTAAGCTTCTATTTAATTTTTTTTTTTAATTTTTACATTTCCTCTTAAATGGATGACCAGTTTTCCTAGCATCATTTATTTAAGAGACCATACTTTTTCCACTGATTAAATCATAAACTTTGTGAAATAAATATATGACAAAGGTTATGGTCTAATCAGCGCCATATTGCTTTAATTATTAAGGCTGTATCATATGTTATTGTTAGGGGAAGCACACTGACTAAAACCGCCCACCCTTTAGTAACCATTCGCATGAGTTGTTTTATGACAGGAGACCCTGGTAAGGAATACGGAACTAATAAGCCACCGCCAACCAAAAGAGTTCAGGAAAGGTCAAAAGGAGACACCGTGTGTCCGTCCACTTCCCAGAATCCCTCACTAGCATCCACCTTGGCTGAGTGATGCGTGCGCCACCAGGAAAGACTCTGAATTAGACTGATTAGCCAAAGACAACCCGGAAACTAATCCCATCACCATAAAACCCGAGACTGTGAGCCATGGGGCAGAGGAGCTCTCCTGGGTTCCCTTACCCTACTATGCTGGGAGCTGCGTTAGGCATTACTGACAAAATGGAGGCACGGCCCCCAACCCCCTCTACTCATCTCCCAGGCACGGTCCCAGGATGAAGGGGTTAGCTCTTGTGATTCTGACTTGTTTCTTCCTTTCTTCGATTGAGTTGGCTGGAAAGAATGTTAAGGTGCTTATTGTTCTTGAGAGGAGCAGGAGAAAGCACAAAGCCTTCTGCAGTTGTGCCCAGAAAATAATCTATAAAATAACCATTGACATTTGTTCAAGGATCTTTACAAAGAATGTCCCAGGATGAGCATGTAGGCCGCAGCTTGAGGCCATAGGAAAGATTATTATCTGAGACCTGTTTGTGAGGGGAATGTTTATGGCAAAAGAAGTTTGCTGAGTTTAAGGTTTAGGAATAATTAAGAATAGCTAGAAGCCTTTTTAGGAGATAGTGATCTTAAGATGCTAGGAGCAAACAGGATTTAGAAAGATAAGAAATAAACTGAGGAATGTAGCATGAGTTACAATGTAATCACAAGTTAAGTATGGGACACATAAGAGAAAGTAGATAATAGATAGTAAAGCCGATTCTGAGAGAATCACTGAAGCAGGAACTCTGTTTGAAGGACAACAATGATTTCTGGAGACAGTAAATCTGAGTGGGGGAAACTAAAAATGTCAAACCTCTGACCTAAAGCTTTTGTCAAAGTATAAAAGAAAACTTGAAGCTTGAAATAAACATGCAGTTCCATACTATGAGTCAGAGGCTACATCATCGTCCGCCAACACCGCTCACCCCTTCAGGCTGATTCCCTGGCCGCCGGAGCTAGACTCCGGCACTACTGCTCTCCACCCGGGTGCCCCTTCCTAGTAAAATCTCTTGCTTTGTCAGCACATGTGTCTCCTCGGACAATTCATTTCTGAGTGTTAGACAAGATTCCAGTTTGGGGCCCTGGAAGGGGTCCCCCTTCCTGCAACAAATGGCGACTCTGATGGGACTCTTTGCTGAGACTGACATTATGACCACTCGGGGTACTCAGGGGCCAGCTTGCCTGCCAATGGACCAGACTCAGCAGCTGCAACTGGGACCTTTTTGTCCCTGGTCTCCTCCTGACGCGGACAACTGGCCAGAGTGCCCTGACCAGTAAGGAACAAGAGACTTTATTGACCTCTCTCCCCTTCTCTCCTCTTTCCTCTCCTTAACCCTTCCTATCCTCCCCCTATTTTCTAGCCCCCAGGTCCTGGACACTGGAATCTGGTCGAAGGGCCTCAGCCTGAGCTGAGGATTGGAGACTGATGATCTCCTCTTGGCAGAGAACTCGAATTCTGGTTCTGTTCTGGTCTGATTTCTGGTAGAGCTGAGTTCCAGTCCTCCCTTCTCTGGAGCCCAGGGTAAAGTCCCATAATGCCTGGGTATCTGCAGGTGGCAGGAAATGTCTGTAAGGCCACCTCTTTGACCCCCCTCTCCCTCCTCCTTCCCCTTCTTCTTTCAACCTGGCTTCCTTTCCTCCCTTCCTTTCCTCCCTTTAAAATCTTTGAAGACCTGATATAGTTTCCTTAAAATGTTAGTACTTGGATCTGAAGTTCTGTGTCTCTATAGGAGGTTTTCTGAGAGACTGTATTCTTGTATTTAAGGGAGTGTCTGGTGAGGACTGCCAGGTTTATATGTGTATGTTTTAACTTTGTGTTCTGTGTTGTAATTTTTGATGGCCATTTTGCTTTGTCTGGCCACCATTTGGTTTAGACCTGCCACCATTTTGTTAGAACTTGATTTTCTTTCTCTGTGCCTTGAGACCAGGGCTCTCAGGAACAGTTATCTAGACCATCTCTAACCCCTGACACTGAGGAAAAATGGAAAGCCTTTAAAAGTTTTATTTATTCCAACTGTTTTTTATAAACTAGTAAAATTTATATTATAGTATCTAATTCATGACTAAACTTAGAAAATGAAACTAGATCTTGCAGTTGTGTCTGTCTAAATATGTCTCAGTATGTCTTTATCTCTGGATAATCTTTTTGAGGTTAATTTGTAAATGAGCTCTATTTAATTGGCTTAAAGAAAGATAAGCGCTTACAAATTAAATAATTCTAAATTAAACAATAAATTCCAGGTTCATGTAAACTGGTAAATATTCACTATTAAATACCTGATATTAATTTAGTAACCATTTGCATGAGTTGTTTTATGACAGGAGATCCTGGTAAGGAATACGAAACTAATAAGCCACCACCAACCGCAAGAGTTCAGGAAAGGTCAAAAGGAGACACCGTGTGTCTGTCCACTTCCCAGAACCCCTCTCGATAGCATCCATCTTGGCTGAGTGATGCGTGCGCCACCAGCAAATACTCTGAATTAGACTGATTGGCCAAAGATAACCTGGAAACTAATCCCATCACCATAAAACCGGAGACTGTGAGCCACGTGGCAGAGCAGTTCTTCTGGGTTCCCTTACCCTACTGCTCTCCACCTGGGTGCCCTTTCCCAATAAAATCTCTTGCTTTGTCAGCACATGTGTCTCCTCGGACAATTCATTTCCAAGTGTTAGACAAGATCCCAGTTTCAGGCCCTGGAAGGGGTCCCCCTTCCTGCAACATTATGATACCTCTCATTTGAGTTTTGTAATTTTCTTAGGTATTTGTAATCAACTTTCCTATATGAATTTTAATATAATTTCATCCAGTTCTAAGAAAAACCCTGTTGAGATTTCAACTGGAATTGCATTAAATTTATATATTATTTAGAAAAATTAGCATTTTATTTTTTGAATACCTTATCTATATATTCAGGTCTTATTTTCATTCTCATTGTAATATCTTATAACTACTCATGCATCCAAAGTCTTCCTTATAAAATTTATTCCTAAATGTTTTATATCTTTTGCACAAATATACACAAATATATTTCTCCAAACTATTACTAACTGTAGTGATGGTGATGACCTTGGGCATTTTCCTAGAGTTGTGTTCTGTGTTTAGTTGCCCATGTCCAACTCTCTGTGACCCCACAGACTGTAGCCCACCAGGCTCCTCTGTTCATGGGGATTCTCCAGGCAAGCATACTGGAAAGAGTTGCCATGCCCTCTTCCAGGGGACCTTCCCAACCCAGGGATCAAACCCAGATCTCCCACATTGCAGGCAGATTCTTTACTGCCTGAGCCACCAGGTAAGCCCAAAGAAGTACTGGAAGTCTTTAAGTGGAGTAGTGATCTGGTCAGACTTAGCAGCAACATGGAAGATTACTTTAGAGTAGTGATTCCAAAATGCTGACTCGCAAAAACTTCTGAAGTTTCCCTTGTGTCAAAACTTTCTGGTAAAATAAGAAAATATAGAACAATGTATTAAGCTTTTAAAAAATCTAAATGCATTCAATTTAAAAGCTTCTATTCTCAAGAATATTCGACTGAGCAACTTCACTTTCACTTTCATTCTCAAGTTATTCCCACACTGCTTTGGGGGTTTCAAAGTTGTCTTTATTTAATAAAACACTAATGTTAAAAGCTGGTAGTAAGGATTTTTTTGTTAATATCTGACAGAATTCAAAAGTTGGTATCTTTTTTCAAAGACAATCCAATTTTTTTAAAAGTGAACCGATCTATGAAATTCCCCCATCTGGGAACCACTTGCAGGGTTATTTGACCAGAAATAAACCTTTGTAATTTTTTTCCTCAAAATACACACTCCTGGGCCCTTAGGGAAGAATTCAAGTGTAATGGAACTTATATGGGTATATGTATTTTTAAGAAACCTCCCAAGTGATTCTGAGACACTTCCCTGGTTAAGAACCTCTGATTTAGAGAAAGAGTTAGGAAGCACCTAGTGGTCAGCAATGGTGAAAATTTCTAAGAAGCCAGGGTAATGGGAACACAGAAAGGCTGGATGAGAGAGACTTTTTCTTAAATGAAATCAATAAGACGGTCTTTGAGGGGGTTAGAAGGAAAGATGGAGTTTTGGAAAAGGCCCCGCATCTTCAGCTGTGGGAATAATCCAACTTTATTGTGCATGAATGGGATTCCCATCCATATGAGATTCCCATCCTATTTTGTTCCCAAGAATTCATTCTTTAAGAAAGCAATGGAGAGAGACAGAGAAGACTTTTAGGAAGAAAGGGGTAGACATTCAAGATGTAAGGTAGCATATAGAATTCTAGAGTAGATGTTGTTGGTTTCTACTGGATGTCTGCTACCAAGTACTCACATTCTCTACTTATAAAAACAAAAATAAATTAAAACAGGTGAGTGGGGACCTATGACTTAAGCCTTCAGCTAAGAGGTAAGCATCCTAGACGCTCCCCAATGACATATTGCTAAGTCCCTGAAAGGGCAGAGTTCTGCTTCTCATGGCCTTCTCTCTGCCATATTGCTAAGCACCAACAGGTAGGTGATGCTTAACATTGAACCTTTTTTTCTTACACTGAACCACACAGCACTCTGGGAATATTATTTTGTATTTCAAGACTTCAGAACTGATTCTTTTAACTTCTCTGGTTCTCTGTTCTCTTTTCTATAGTATAAATGGTTTAGAAGTTCTGAAGTTGGCTAATTTAGAAGACAAGCAATAAGTTTGATTTTCACACATTAAACCCATCAAATATTTTATTGACTGCCTTTGATGGGCCATCAATTGGATGTGGGATGTAAAGAAAAGGGAAGAATCCAGGAAAATCTTTGACCCAAGCAATTGAGTATGATGGCAAGTGTATATATGATTAACTATTGGTGAATAACAAACTACCTCAATATTTACTGGCTTGAAACAACATCTTGGGTTTTTTATTATGGTTCTTTGGGTTGACCAGGGTAAGCTGCGTGGTCCATTCATGGGGCAAGATCAGAACTAGGATGAGGTGAATGAAGTGTCTAGTGTACAGGATGTAAAGGTCACTCTCTCAAAGTCCCTGCAGCATCACTATGAAAGTGAACACTTCCTTAAATTTTGTATCCGGCTGCTTCACCTCCCCTTATCCTAGTAATGACCTTGGGCTGGGATTTCTCTTATATGCTTTCCATCACATGGCAGCTGTAGCTAGAGTCATCTAAAGATTCCACAGGGCTAGATATCCAAGATGGCCTTTTCACTCACACATCTTGTACCTTCTCACTCACCTGGCGAAAAAGCTGGGAGCTCCCCAGCCATCTCTTTGTCTCTCCACACATCTTCTCTACATGGCAAGCCTGGCCTTCTTCACAGCATGGTGGTCTGAAAGCAGTCAGATTTCCCACACAGTAACTGGCTTCTCCAGAGCAAGCATTCTGAGAGGCCCAGGGAGAAGCTGCAGGGTTTTTTTGTGCCCTCATTGGATGGTCCCAGAAATGTCAGTCACCAATATTGCATTATATTGGTCAAAGTCATTAATGTCTGCCCAAGATTTAAGGGAAAAGAAATTAGACTCTGCCTCTTGATATAAGTAGCACAGACATAAAAGGATGGAGGACATTGATGGAGATGAATTTTGGAAAATACAAGCCACAGAAAGACCAGGCAACAAACATGTTTTGGGGATGGGAAAACAGAAGTGCTCCTGGAGCAAGCTAAGTTTGTGATGCTCATTAAGCAACCAAGTGAATAAATATACATGGGAATCAGAGGAAGACTGGGATTGAAATGATCAAATCAAGGGATGTAACTCAGCATCTAGGCACTGGATGAGATCACCTAAGGAGTGAGTTTTGAGAGAGAAGGAGCCCCCCAGCCAGTACAATGGGAAACAGGAGAATGCAGAGTCTCAGAAGCCAAACAAAAAAGTACTTTGAAGAGAAGGGTTATCATCATGTCATGTGGTACTGAAATGTCAGATAGAATGAGGACTGAGAAGTGATTGTTGGATAGAGCAAGATTTCAGTCATCCTTGATGAGAAAAATACTGTGATGAATCTTGATTATAGTGAATTGAGGAGACAGCAGAGAAAGTGAGTAAAAGCAACTTTTATAAGAAGTTTTAATAGAAATGGGGTAGTTACTGAGTGGGGAGTTGTGGTCTAGGAAGGGTTTGTTTTGTTAAGATAGAATGAAGTATAGCCTATTGCAAGTGGATGGGCATGATACAGTAGAAAGTGCATTAAGAAAGCAGCAGAAGTAATTATAAAGAACATTTTGAGCAGGTGAGAAGTGACAACACTGAGCCAGACTGGAAAGACAGGAGTTGGTAGCCAGTGAAATGACATTCCAATTACAGATTCGGAACTGGAAACTCTCAAGGTGACACAGTTATGGTAATGCTTAGGCCTAGGATACAGTTCAGAGCTGTTGCATTTATGTGAAGAAGTCAAGGAACTCAAGAGGTCAAGTTTGTCATGAAGAGTAGACTGGAGAGAAACCAGTGAGTAAGATGCTGAAACCATGAGGAAATGCACCCCTGAGGAAATTAAGCCTGAATGCCCAAATGCACCAGGAATGGTTTTATACCATGTCTGCTGAGCTGAGATGGAGCTATGTTCCCAGAATTCCTCCCCTGACACGGTTCCCTGTTGGTGTCAGCCATGAGGGGAATTTTGCACTAGATTTGGAAGAAGGAAGTGAAGCAGCAGCACCACATTCTTTGTAGACTCTGTGGCAGCTGGCACCCTTCCTTGCTGATTTAAATCTCCCCTTAGTTGGGATGGGTCAGCACCTGACCTGAGCTTCCCAAGCTCCCACCACTCTCTTACGTCGGCTTCTCTGAGTCCTGGACAAAGTGTGTATCAGCTCCAGGTTTGAAGCCACCACCTTCCCCTACAAGTTACCCCCTGAGGTACCAAGACTGGAAGTGATGAGGAAGACGCTAGTTCCAGTTCACCCCAACTGGGTCCAGCTTTCCTCACAAGTTGAAGTCCCAGTTTTCCTTTCCAACCACCAATCTGGCCAACTCCAGTGAATTCAGGCTGAACACCAGATTCAGAAACAACAGACCATACCGCCCACTGCCCAGCTATCACCCTTGTAGGAATTCCCCTCTCCATAATAAATCCGTCTGTCTTGCTCACAAATCCTGCTCTGGTCAAGCTCTGGCTGACACAGCATCCACTGTGATGGACCAACTTCTCCTCTGTGCCCAGGGTGGTACCGTTGCAGAACCAGGTTCATCTGCCTGACATGCGGCAAGGCAAACGCTGACATGCCAAGGTTTGTAGCAAAGCGTGTATTCACAAGGCAGTCAAATGAGGAGACCCAAGAACACTTCTCATGTGCCTCTCCAAAGGTGAAGGGTTCAGGGTACTTAAGGGATAAAGCTGAGGTGTGGGGAGCATGGGGAAAGGGGGTTGAAAGTGAGAAAAGGGGGAGGAATCATCATTCTACCCAGGTACATCTGAGCTACAGGTGTCTTCATGAGACAAGTGTTTAGAAAATGGCACATTAGTATGTTCTTAGGTAGAGTTTTTGGTTCTTTGATGTCAAGAGGTCACAAGGCAGACAACCAAGCATGCTCAGTTGATGCTTGGGTGGTCTTAGCTGCTACAGCTCTAACTGTACACAGCTGACTCTAAGTTCCTATAAAACAGCTTGGGCAAACATCTTATTGTTTGGGCTACATGACACCTGGGGCTTCCCAGGTGGTGCTAGTGGTAAAGAACCCGACTGCCAACGCAAGAGATGTAAGAGACACCGGTTCAGTTCCTGGGTTGGGAAGATCACCTGGAGAAAGGCATGGCAACCCACTCGAGTATTCTTTCCTGGAGAATCCCAGGGACAGAGACTGTCAGACTGCAGTTCATAGGGTCGCACAGAGTCGGACAAGACTCAAGTGACTTAGAATGGAACATGATACTTGGAGGACATGTAAGTTTTCTGTAGCAAAAATTAAAACGAGCTTGGTCAGTGAAGCCAGGTTACAGGTTTATTGTATGACCCTCAGTTTCAGTACTGGTTATACACCATACTTGAGGAGGAAAGAGATACTCTACTCATTTTCTGTCTTCTGTGGTTTCCAGGAGCAGTCCTGGTTGAGAGGCGCTGTGAGTGAAGTGAAAGTTGCTCAGTTGTGTCCAACTCTTTGCGACCCTATGGACTATACAGTCCATAGGATTCTCCAGGCCAGAATACTGGAGCGGGTAGCCTTTCCCTTCTCCAGGGGATCTTCCCAACCCAGGGATCAAACCCAGGTCTCCCGCATTGCAGGTGGATTCTTTACCAGCTGAGCCACAAGGGAAGCCAGAGAGACACTATTGATGGAGGAAGAGTCAGTGGGTGACTACTGGAGTAGCAGACAGCCACTCAAGGAAGATGAAGGTTTCCAGGGAGAAGGGGAGAGAATAGTTTGGAAATGGGAACAAGGGAGGAACAGCAGCCCATGTACTCCATTTCCAGGGCTGGTGGGAAATGGGTTATGGAAGAAAAATCAGCCAGAAATGAAGAACGTTTTTGAGGAAGGCTGCCTCAAAAGGCTAGCTGGGATGTATTTTTTTTCCAGCTTTGTTGAGATATAATTAATGTATAACATTGTATAAGTTGAAAGTTTACAATTTAATAAACATGTATACTGTGAAATGCATACCACAATAAGATTGGTTAACACATCCTTCACCTCACATAATTACCATTTTTTTGTTGTTGTTAAGGTGAGAATATTAAAGTTCTACTCTCATAGCAGCTTTCAAGTATACAACACAGTAGTGTTAACTACAGCACCATGCTATACATTACATCCCTGGAACTTCCTCATCTCATAACTTTAAGTTTGTACCCCTTGACCAACATCTCATTTCCCCCAACCCTCAGTCTCTGTCGACCATCATTCTACTCTGTTTCTATGAACTTGGTTAAGACTCCACATATAGGTGAAATCAGATATTTATCTTTCTTTGTCTGACTTATTTCATGCAGCATAATGCCCTCAAGGGACATTCATGTTGATGCAAATGACAAGATTTCCTTCTTTTTTCTTTCTTTTCCTATGGCTAAATCATGTTCCATTATATGTATATATATAAAACCACATTTTATTGATCCTTTCTTAGCCTGCTGATGTACACTTAGGTAGTTTTCTATCTTGGCTACTGTGAAAAATGCTGGAATGACTATGGGAGTGCAGATATCTTTTCAAGATAGTGATTTCATCTCCTTTGGATGAAGTATTCCAAAGTGCAATTGCTGGATCATATGGCAGTTCTATTTTTAATTTTTTGAGGAACCTCCATTCTGGTTTCCATAATGGTTGCACAAGTTTATATTCCCAGTAACAGTGCATGAGGGTTCCCTCTCCTCTATACTCTCACCAGCATTTTTTATCTCTTGTCTTTTTGAGGACAGCCATTCTAACAAGTGTCAGGGGATAGCTTTTGTGGTATGATCTGCATTTCCCCAATCATTAGTGACATTGAGCATCTTTTCATGTATTTGTTGGCCATTTGTATGTCGTCTTTAGAAAAATGTCTATTCGAGTTCTCCATTTTTTAATCAAATTGTTTATTTTTTTGTTATTGAATGGTATGAGTTCCTGTTATATTTTGCATATTAATCCTTTATCAGATATGGGGTTTGCAAATATTTTCTCCTATTCTGTATGTTCCAGCTGGTTTTAATTAGAGCAAGAAGGTGGAGACTCAGCTCAGAAAGCAGCTTGGGAATATGCAAGATTTTGCTAGGAACAAATTGAGACTCCAGTTGAAGTGGGATTTAAGGGGGTGGGGTGTGGGGGTAAAAGCTCAAAATGGGAATCATGACTTAAGCTTAAGTCAGCTTAAGGGATGTACAGAGTGATATGGGGATTAGTGTGGGGGTGATGAGAGAGGGCTTGGAGGTCTGGTGGCTGTGGCTATCAATGAAAACCTGGATGTGAAGCAAGGTGGTACTCAGTCTCTGGGGCCGATGGGGGAGGGGGCTCATTCCTCCTTCTATCTCATCATCATAGCCTCCTTTTCAAAAGTTTGGTCTTTCCAGCTGCTGAAAGCCATGCTGGCCTGAAATGCCATGAGGCAGAGGTGCTGAGGTGATTCCCCCAAAGTTCTCAAAGCTCTTTGCCTTTCTGAAATCCCACTGAGCTCTATCAAGGCCAGGATGGGGGCTACTTTTACAAAAAAACAACAAAACATGTGGACCTCTAGAAAGGGTGTTCTCAAACGCTGGTTCCCAACAGGCAGCAGCAGCTTTCCCTGAGAATTTGTTAGACATGCAGAGTCTTGCTCCCCACCCCCACCCCAGTCCTACTGCATAAGGAACTCCAGGAGAGGACCCAGCAGTGTGGCTTTAAACTAGGCCACCAGGCGAGTCTCAAGCTCACTAAGGTTTGAGACCCACTATTCCAAAGGAACTCAACAAACCAAACATCAGTTTAAAATGCAGCTGACTGCCGACCTTGTTCTTATGAGCCTTAAGTCACAGCGCATTAAACGTGAAAAGACTTCTTCAAGGGTCAATCTGGCCTTGTACCTTACATGTGAAAGGTTCAAGTCAAGGGAGTGTGACTTGTCCAAGCCCTCCCGGCAGGACGGATATTACAATTCCAAATAACCAAAACAAAATAAAAACAACAAAAAATGCCCTAGAATCTGGGAAGTGGTTGTTCCAATGGGCCATCCAGTTGCAGACTTAATATATTTAAATATAGATTGCTATTGTTTGTGCGTTCTCCATTATTCAAGTCAGAGCAACGACGTCTGTCTTACTTCACCCTGGCTTTTTAAGGTTTATTTGGTTTCGTTTTGGGGAATTGCTGAAATGCAGCTTCCTAATGCAGATTCTGAGCCTCTGAGGAATGCAGCAGGCTCCGCAGGAACAGGAGGCTTTCTGCAGACTGATAAGTCTGCAGACGCTGTGTCTCTATTCTAACTTTTGCCATTTCCAACTCACCGGGACCCTGGGGAGAGGCGGACAGCCGAACGCTGTGTGTACTGGAGCCCCGGCTGCCTCGGCTTCACCAGAGATTTAGCCTGAAGTTTTGTGACAGATGGAGTTGATAGTCTCTCCACGGAAAGGGGAGGAAAAAAGCGCCAGTTTTTGACAGGCTGCAGACGCCCGGTGCCTCTGGTGGTCGAAGGCTGCGTTGCGCCGCAGTTAAGGTAGTTTGCAAACTCCCGCGCCTGGGTCGCAGAGGCGGTTTCCCTTAAACCGAGGGAGACTGAAACATGCGCTTGAATAGAAACCTTGGAGGATGCCAAGCTATCCCCTTCCTCTTATGTTCTGACTGCGGCCAGAAGGTACTGCGCAACATCCCTAAATATTTTTAATGTGTTGTTTTTTTCATCACCGTCCGTTAGAAACTTTCCTTCTTAAAAAAAAAAATTTAATTTGACTTATTGGATTTCTGTCTTGAAAATGACAATGCCTGGCTCCAGGGCCATACCTGCCAGATCGGTAAATGGGAACCAGGGTGCTGAGTGGGGGCTGAAAAGGGTGGTGAATATTGATATCCCCCTAGCTAAAGCATTTGCCTCTTTCTTGTGTGTGTCTGGGTTGGTTGTTTTTTTTTTTTTTTTTTTTAAGTTTCAGAGTTCCACATTAAATTCTCTGGGTTCTCTCCTCCCCGCCGTGATGATCCGGCAAAGATGGGGAACTCGGAAAACAAACTGAATTTTGAATTCAGTCGAGAGCACAGATGAGGGCCAGGCAGAATTAATAAAAGTACCAAATAAATAAATAAAACAGAAGAAGAAGAAAGGAAAAAAAGAAGAACCAAACAAAAAGGACCATGGCCAAGCCGGATGCAAACAGCTGCCCCTGAGCCCGGCCCGCTGGTTCCGTGCGCGGGCAAGGGCTCCACATCCGAGCCTCCTTAAGAGTAGGAGGAGCTCCCGGGCCTCTGAACGGCTCCTTAAGCCGTTCCTTTCAAGCCCTGGATGCCTGAATGTGAGCTGCCCACCACCCTCCCCGCCCTCCCCCACTCCGCAACCCCACTCCAGCGGCTCGTAAAAAA
>NW_011494629.1:7187621-7188830 GCF_000754665.1 Bison bison bison
GAGCAAAGGGCGAAAGAGAGTGGAGAAAGGAGAAAGCGGGCAGGCTTGGAGCGCGCGGGGCCGGGGCTCGGCGAGCCGGAGGAGCGTTGCTAATGTTTTTGTTTGTTTGCTTTTCCATGCATGCATAATGAGGGGGCACCGCGGCACCACGCGGGGGCTCCCGGCCCACTTTTGTATTTAAAGCCTCGCAGCGAGCGAGTCTGCAGCCGGGCTCAGCGGATCCGCTCCCCGGGCTCCTTGTCACCCGAGGAGCCGCCGCCGAGGGAAGCCCGGGAGCCGCTGCTCTCCCGCCGCGCCGAGTTTCCCGTTTTCCCCGTACCGCCTGGAAAGAGCTCCCCGGAGCCGAGGCCGGGGTCACCGCGGGCGGAGGGGGAGGGGACGCGGGCGGCCGGGCCGCGGGAAGGCGGGCAGCGCCCGGACGCGAGCCAGGAAGCGGCGCGATGCGAGAACCCGCGGCGGCGGCGCGGCACTGAGTCCGGGAGGAAGGAGCCGCCGCGGCCGCACAACGGATCTGCAGGGGCAAAGCAAAATGCACCCGCGGCGCCGCGCGGTCCCGCAGCCCCGCCGCGGCCCCGCGGCCAGCAACCTCCGAGGGCGGCAGTGAACGCCTCCCGCCACTGCCGGGGGCCGACCGGAGGGGCTCTCCACGGCCGTGCACTTCTAGGAAGACCCCGCAGCCCAAGCGAGAGCCGACCTTCTGCAAGCAGTGGGGCAACAGCCGGCGTCGCGCATGGATTTATGAAAACACTCATGCAAGAAGTTGGCAGGACTGGGGCAAACTTCACCGCCGGCTCTGCGTCCGCCGCTCCCCGCGCCTCGTCTCCTTTCCGCCCCTCGCCCGGCGGCCGCCGCTGCCCGCGATGGTCACAGGGCTGCTGGGCGGCGGCGGCGGGGCCCGCAGGGGAACCGTGCCGGGCGCCTGGCTGTGCCTGATGGCGCTGCTGCAGCTGCTGGGCTCGGCGCCGCGGGGCTCGGGGCTGGCGCACGGCCGCCGCCTCATCTGCTGGCAGGCGCTGCTGCAGTGCCAGGGAGAGCCGGAGTGCAGCTACGCCTACAACCAGTACGCCGAGGCGTGCGCGCCGGTGCTGGCGCAGCGCGGCGGGAGCGACGTGCCGGGGGCCGCCGCCGCAGCTGCAGCCTTCCCGGCCTCTGCGGCCTCCTTCTCTTCGCGCTGGCGCTGCCCCAGCCACTGCATCTCGGCCCTCATTC
>NW_011494629.1:7188930-7190010 GCF_000754665.1 Bison bison bison
CGGGCGGGGTTTTGGGCTGCACCGAGGCCCGGAGGCGCTGTGACCGCGACAGCCGCTGCAACCTGGCGCTCAGCCGCTACCTGACCTACTGCGGCAAGCTCTTCAACGGGCTGCGCTGCACCGACGAGTGCCGCACGGTCATCGAGGACATGCTGGCCATGCCCAAGGCGGCACTGCTCAACGACTGCGTGTGCGACGGCCTGGAACGGCCCATCTGCGAGTCGGTCAAGGAAAACATGGCCCGCCTGTGCTTCGGCGCCGAACTGGGCAATGGCCCGGGCAGCAGCGGCTCGGACGGGGGCCTGGACGACTACTACGACGAGGAGTACGACGACGAGCAGCGCACCGGGGGCACGGGCGGCGAGCAGCCGTTGGACGACGATGACGGGGTCCCGCACCCGCCGCGCCCGGGCGGCGGCGCTGCTGCGGCAGGCGGCCGCGGGGACTTGGCCCTACGGGCCCGGGCGCAGGAGCAGCGGCGCCGGCTGCCGCTCGGCGACCCCGAAGCGCCTGGACCCTGGTTCGCCTCCATCTTGCTGCTCCCGCTGCTCTTTTAGCCTTCGCGCCCCCCGCCGTCGGCCACGGGAGGGTCGGCGACGGGGCACCTGTGGCTCGGGGACAGAGGGGTGGTCGGGGATTTTTTTCCAAAACGTTTTCTAGGTGGTTTCTGCCTAGCTGATCTCCCGCCCTCGACTTGTCGCAGGATCCTTGCCTCCTCTCCGGAGCAGGATTTTTTGGACATCTTTCCCTGCCCCCATTCCAGGCTCCAGAAACTCCCCGCAGAAGCCGGCCTAGCTCCAGACCCCTGGGATGAAACTGGCCTGGCAGGGGGACAGAACCGTAGTCCTGGACTCCGAAGAGAGGATGATGACCAGTGGGGCCTTAAGAGTTTCAAGGGACTGGGTTTGGAGCGGGAGTTTTGAAGAAGGATTTATATTTGCATAGGGACTGTTTATTAGTATTTCTTCTGGGGGGAGGGGGGTGTGCCGGTATCGACTTTTATTGTGGCCAGTGAGGACATTGCAATCGTAATTGATTCTCGTTTACTCTTGGTTTCCGCGCCCAGAATTGGTTTTGTAA
>NW_011494629.1:7190110-7204237 GCF_000754665.1 Bison bison bison
GGGAGGCGGGGGAGGTGAGGGCATGAGAAGGGTTAATTTTCCTGAGTTTGGATAGTTTTGAGCCCTTGACTTTAATTTCATTGCCACCACTCAAATCTCTTAGCACATTGCTTAGGATTAAGGATCCAAAAATGCTATCTAGAGAGTTACTAGTGGTGTTGAACAATGCAAGTTTTTATTTAAAAGAGCTCTGCACTGCCATTTATGAAAGCCTCTTTATGATGTTTGTTTTGTTGTCATTTTTGTTCTTTACACCAAGAAATTGTATGTACAAATATGCAGAGAACATATATTGCCTCTGCTTTTATCAGGGCGCTCACCCCTGGTACTTCGTATATAAAATGTATTAAAACTGGGATTTGTTACCAGTTGCTGTATTTTGTATATAGAATTTTTATAAATTGTATGCTTCAGAAATAATTTATTTTTTAAAAAGAAATTAAAAAATTTAAATCCACATCCATGGTACACCTTTCTTGCCTGAAATGTAAAGAATCCATTTGTCACCAGGGATCCAGAACCACCATCAATTGTGAAGTTTGCTCTATCTAGAACAGTTTAAAAATGTACAGTGTATTTTATAGATTTGAAGTTAACATTCTTATTTTCAAGAGAATTTATGAACATTGTAGAAATGTATAAATGCATTTCCAAACTGCCTTAAACATTGTATTTTTATAGACTTAAAAAAAAATCCTATGTTTTAAGTAACTGTGGCTTTGTGTATTTTTATTTTTTATTTTTTGGTCATTTGATTTTATTAAAATGTGTACATCAGTAAAGAGTTTTAAATAATGAATATGGTGTAGTTACTTTCCAGAGTCACATTGTGGTTAACCCAATAATGGGTGAGAAGCAGGGTGGAGGGGCCACTGGGAATCTATCAACCATCAACTGAAATTAAAATAGTACAAGACTAGAAATGAGGGCTATTATTTCTGCCTTCAATTTAATGAACAATTAAACATCTGTAAATGAGGCAGCTAAAAAGATATAATTTGACTGGTCTCCATTGGTATTTACATTTGTGGAGAGGCTTGGCATAGTTTGAGGCTAACCCACACATCTCTTTACCCTCCTTCCTTTCCACTGGGACCCCCCCTCTTCACCCCCACCCTCTGGAGTCTCCTCTCTGGCTACTAGAAGTCCTTGTCCTCCTACAATCAAACATGCCAATAACATCTGTTACCAATAGGTCTTAGGAAACCTGGGAGATTCAACTTCAAAGTCATTTTCACACTTTGGGTGAAAAAGTACAAAATTTTGTTACAAAACATTCAGGCCGGCAAAAGTAAACATACTGGGGAGAGGAACAATTACCAGAACTTGTAATATTGTTGTGAGGAGTTGTTTAGCAGTGGGCTGAAGGCTGGGTTCCTGCCAGAGCTACTGATCTACACTCAAACGCCCTTAGATAAATAATTACACTCTTAAGCTGTGTCGAGTGCTGATACACTTGACCTTGTAAATAGAAATGTTTGCAGTAGGAATAAACTCCGGCATTGGAAAATCTTTTAAACATTAACACAAAAGAGAGCGCTCTGTCCTCTGGGGATTTGAGTCTGAACCTCGCCAAGCTAGGCACTTGCAAGGGGGAAAAAAAGTTTATTTATCTTCTATTCCTGGTGTTTATTTAAAGCTTTTCATTTTAAACTCGGTGATTGGAAGGCAAGTCAGGAGTTTAAAAGTCACCACAAATAAACTTTGTCTGAGGGGTCGACAGATTAGCAAGATCTCGTGTCTCTTTATATGATATTAACATGTGCTGAGAAAACATAACCAGATTTCTCTGCTGCCTGAAGTAATTAACAAAGCTATGCCCCCTTCCAACTTCCTCCCACTCACTCCCACCCCTACATTGGAAGTTTCTTTTGCCTCTAACTCGCTCGGCTTCGAGGCATTTCTTAGTTCATCTAAAACCAAGATTCATATATGTATGGCATTAGAAAGCCTGAGATAGTTGTGGTGTCAGTCAGCCCAGGAGAGTGGTGTGTGGCTAGAACCGGGTCACCTGAATGGTTGAGTAAACATATTGTTAAAATAAAGCTGAAAGCGTTGTTTCTTTGGTAAGTGAACAAAGAGTATTCCAAGAGACTTGTAAATGAAATCAGCTTTCTTTACAAAACCAAGAGTTAGCAAATGCTTCTGCATTTGTCCTTAAATATATTTAAATCATCTCCTCCTGTTATTTTAACACATTCTTGACTAAAAGTTAAGTCTTTGTCCCAGTAAAAGGCCCAGTTTTCCCCAGTACGAAGTAAAAGGCATTAGCACTAGAAAAGGCCTGATAATTAACTGCTACAATAAACTCACGACTTGATTTTACAGGGTCCTGTCAAAAGCATCTGCCTGGAGTAAATCAACACAACTCACTCTTGGGGAGCGCGAGGACTCGAGGCTTTTTGCTTTCTTCTTTGGAGAAAGTGAACATTGATCGGTGGTCCATTTTAATTTAAACAGTTCTACTCTGGAGCCTAGGAGCCCCCCTCAGCCCTCTGCAGACCTAGTGAATTCCAGAACAGGTTGCTGAGATGTTAGGTTCCTGGATTATAGGTTGCCATCTGCTCCTGGGCAGAAAAGATTTTTACAGATGTTGACATCTGTAATATCTCACGCTCTCAGGGGAGCCTTTGGAATTTTGGACATTTGAGAAGGCCAAATGTCTCATGGAGAATGCCTGGAAGTACCATTACTGAAGGCAAGGGAGCCTTGGCTTTTCCAGGGTAGTGTTAAAAAGCACCCGACTTCTAACAGAAGTCTTCCAGGGTGAGAGCAACTGCTTTTTGGAGTTCATGGAAAATCTGTGTCCTCCCGGCCGCTCCCATTTCCCTGTTAGCAGGTTTCCATTCTCTGTGACAGTTGATTTGTCTTTGGAGGCACTTCAGTGACAAATGTTTAAGGGAGTGTGGGACAATGGTGGAGAACAAGGGGGCAGTTCATTGAGCTGACAGTGACCATACAGTAAATGGAAGGAGGTTCAGGCTTCACTGCTCACCCAAGCACACGGCAACGCTTTTGTGTATGACCACAATGGACATAACATAAGGTCTCTGTTTATTTTCAACAATATCTAGCAATGTACGCGGGCAATACACGTGTGTCAAGTGGGAAATGGCCAGAGGGAACTAAATTCTTGCACTAAGTAGCAGGATATCCCTTAGCGTGGGCAGGGTCCTGACGAATGTCCATAACGAAGGAAACCACACGCTTCAGGGACCACCATGCTCTGACACGTCTGGGGTGCACTGCAGCTCTCCCAGGGGAGTCCACAAGGGTGAAGACAACTCAGAACCAGCAGTCTCTCTGGATTGAAGAGTCATGAGAAACCATGTAGAGTGGGAGGTTCCTTCCTCACCACTCCAGCACCCCGATTCCTCCCAGCAATGCTGTGTTGTATAAAATGAAAAGAGAGGAGTGTACCCTGAGAACTTTCCAAGATTGCAGACTCAGCACTGAAAATCTTCCCACTTTCAACTTTGCCTTTGCGTGATTAGCTCACAGGTTTCAACAGTGGAAGTTCTCCAACTTCCTCATGTGACCCTTTTTGATCCCATAAAAAAGAAAAGCACACATGATTTGGTTTCTGACATCTTACACCAAGGACCTTCGGAAACAGGGTCAGTTGACCTGGTCTCTCCCACCTCCCCAAAGCAAGGTTGTTGGGAAGCATCTTGTTACAATGCCCATGGCCCAGGAACAGTTCCAGGAGGCTTGGGCTTCCAGTGGGTCTAGCAGCCTTGTGAGTTAAGTAAAGTCAGAAGTTACTGTATTCTGTTGGAGAGATTGCTTCTGCTGGACAGTTGAAAAGCTTCACCCTTGACTATTTGAATGACATAAGTAATGTGCTATTAGCATAAATACCTTCTAAGGCATCCATTTAATCAATTTCTTAAATAACAGAATGATCTACTACAAAATAGTGGACTGTATACACTATATTTTGGCACAAAGATGGTCATTCTCCCACTAGTAACCAGGGGCTCTAAATAAATGATTTCAACAATGTTTTATTAAAGGACGACAAGAGCCCTCCAGCTGCATTAATCGGGGAGAAGTCGAGTGGCACTTTTGTTATGGAAATGTTAAGCACATAATAGCACTGCCAAACAATGTGCAGCCACTTCATTCTTTCAGCCATGCTGACACCTCTTAAAGAGGAACTGCAGGGAAGGATGTGGGAAAGATTTGCTTTGCGAGAAAGCTTTCAGCTAATATTTTGGAGGGCTACCTCCAAACCCTGTGTAATATGCATGCAATAGAAGCAAGAAAGGCTGCTGACATATTGAAAGTTTCCTTACCTTATTTCGGGAGCTTCGGTTCCTTAAGAAAATCATATATCTACATTTTTTTGACATGGCATTTGTCAAACTTATATTTGGGTGATTTGGTAGTGCTGCAAGTCCAGTTTTAGAATGTGGATCAAAGACAGTTTCTCTCGATGGTGCTGATACATACTGTAGTAGCTTTACCGAGTTCCCCTTAAGCAAGCAGGGTAAGTCTGCAAACAGGTGTAAACACACGTCATCAAGGACATCTTCAATCTATTACCAAAAAAAATAAGTCCTATTATCTATTTCCAGACTTTATGGACATCTTTATATTCTCTGGTTATCACTATGAACTTTTCTGTTTATTTCTATATTTAAATATAAGATATTTGTGGGTTCTCGGGTGCTAGAATGGAGTCATTTTCTCACAACTACCAAGTATCATAATAAGGAACATTTCAGTGAGATTTGAGGACTTTTAGACAGATACCTCTTTTATGAAAGTTCCAGTCATCTAACCTTTAATTTTAACCCTTGTCTCCTCTTACCTGTCAAGTAGTTATGCCTGTTTGGTGCATCCTTCTATAGCGAACATTGATGTAAGCTCTTAGGATGATGGAGACCTTTGCCTGTAATCCTGAACAAGTGAGGGAGAATCTGCTTCAATGTTACAGATATCTGTTGAGGAGCTACCATTGTGTGTATGATGTACTTTCATCCCTGGACAAGCTGACAGTCAGGATGGGGATACAGACACCCATGTCCTTTCAACATCACATGGCGAGCATAGAGGAGGATGATCAGATGACTTAGCCTGGGTTTAAGGAAAGCTTGGAGAAAAAGACAAGCTTGGAGCTAAGTCTGAAGACAGAAATGGACATTAGCAAGAATAGTGGAGAAGACATTTCCATCAGAGGGAACCACACGTCCTAAGGCATGGAGGGACTGAACAACAGCGTGCACACGTGTGTATGTGTGTGTGTGTGTGTGTATGCATGCACATGCACATGGTTGCTTATGTTTATATGTGTGATTGTGTCACCAACAAAATGTAAAGTGGGAAGTAACAAGGATAGGGCTTGAAAGAAGGGCAAATACCAGGTCATAGGAGCCTTGAAAGTCATTCTAGGCATTGACTTTATCCTGCCCAGTGTCCATTATAGGAAACCTCTGCAAACTCCCAGCTGAAGGTTCCAGAAGTTCACCTTCTTGAACAGAGTACATGGTGGTTTTAAAGCATGAAGACCAGAGACAGGGACAACAGTTACTGCTAGGTCCAATTAAAAAAAAAGTCAGATCACTGTGATGGGTCAAACATGGAACATTCAGGGAAGAAGACCAACTGCTGGACTACTAGGTTTCAGGCTAGCAGTCCTCAGGAAAGAAAGATTCAGAGGCTAGTTGTGTTTGGGGATATAAGGAATATCCATTTGGCAGTGCACTACAGAAAACCAGCTTCAGGGCTGAAGCTTGAGGCAGGAGTCAGACTTATAGAGTGGTCATCGTTAAGACTCTAAGAGAGATGCACCCAAAGAAAGTATAGAGAGAAGAGGGCAGTGGGCAGAGGAACAAGTGCCCAGGAAAGGAATCTCAGAAGGGAAAATAGAAGGGCAGAGGCATCGTAATAGAAGCAGAAGCATGGAATGATAAAGCTTCTGGACATGGACACCTAAATATGAAAATGCTTGAGACCAGTGCATGTGTGTGTGCTCAGTATATACAATCTAGGTCTGCTTGTGTCAAGAGATTGAAATCATACTTTTTGTATCACACTGATTCTCAAAATGTGGCATTGCAGGTAATTATAACTTTCTTTCTTATATAATTATTGTTGTTCTTGTGCAATCACTAAGACGTGTCCAATTCTTTGCAACCCTATGGCCTGCAGCAAGCTTCCCTGTCCTTCACTATCTCCCAGAGTTTGATCAAATTCATGTCCATCGAGTTGGTAATGCTATCTACTACTCTGCCCCTGCTTCTCCTTTTGCCTTCAGTTTTTTCCCAGGATCAGAGTCTTTTCCAATGAGTCAGCTCTTCGCCTCAGGTGGCCAAAGTATTGGAGCTTCAACTTTAGTATCACTCCTTGAAATGAATATTCAGGGTTGATTTTCTTTAGGATTGATTAGTCTGATCTCCCTGCAGTCCAAGGGACTCTCAAGAGTCTTCTCCAACACCACAGTTTGAAAGCGTTAATTCTTTGGCACTCAGCATTCTTTATGGTCCACATCTCATACCCATGAGTGACTACTGGAAAAACCACAGCTTTGACTAGATGAACCTTTGTTGGCGAAGTAACATCTCTGCTTTTTAATATGCTGTCTAGGTGTGTTATAGCTTTTCTTCCAAGGAACAAGAGTCATTTAGTTTCATGGCTGCACTCACCATCTGCAGTGATTTTGGAGCCCAAGAAAAAAAATAAAATCTGTCACTATTTCCACTCTTTCCCTTCTATTTGCCATGAAGTGATGGGATCAGATGCTATGATCTTAGTTTTTTGAATGTTGAGTTTTAAGCCAGCTTTTACACTCTTTCACCTTCATCAAGAGGCTCTTTAGTTCCTCTTGTTCCTTAGTATGATAAGACAAAAAGAAATGACACTGGAAGATGAACTCCCCCCCGACCCAGGTTGGAAGGTTCTGATACACTACTAAGGAAAGCGGAGGGCAATTACTAACAGCTCCAGAAAGAATCAAGCAGCTGGGCCAAAGCAGAAATGATGCTCAGTTATGGATATGTCTGGTGGTTAAAGTCTGACGCTGTAAGTTCAGTTCAGTTCAGTTGCTCAGTTGTGTCTGACTCTTTGTGACCCCATGAATTGCAGCACGTCAGGCCTCCCTGTCCATCACCAAGTCCTGGAGTTTACCCAAACTCATGTCCATCGAGTCAGTGATGCCATCCAGCCATCTTATCCTCTGTTATCCCCTTCTCCTGCCCCCAATACCTCCTAGTAAGAACAATATAATTATATGTTTCTCAAATTTTATCAATGAATATATATTACTTATTTTCAAATTTAAATGTTGTTTAGTAATATTCAGAACCCTATAGAAGAAGTAAGAAAGAGTAATTTCACACCTTTGATAGCTAGCAGTGTTACCTATGTTTCAGAGGACTATGACCTCCCTACCCTTACGCTCAGTCTACCTCAAATTCTCATGAAGTGATCTTTTTCTAAGGTTAAAATAATTCAAACTGTAAAATTACTCTGTTTCAAAAAGCAGAGTAATTTGTCCAATGGGACACATGACAAATGAAAATAAATCATAAAAACATTGCTTCTTGTTAGAACAAGAACTGTCTCAAGAGATCTTTTATTCACTCAACTCAACTTTTATTCATCAACTCATTCACTGATTCATTCATTCATTCAATCAGTGTTTATTGAGTGCTTACAATGTGCCAAGTGACACTCTAGATACAAGGTATATAGCAGTGAACTAAAAAGTGAACTTTCCTGCCCACAAGGAGTGTGGGCCAACATATAAATCTGTTTTCTGAATCTTGTTCCCTGTGCTTTTCGGTCTTGTAACAAGATCATTCTTTCTGTATTAAAGAATGACCACACCCTCTTCTTTCTCTATACCTGTTCACTAAGCGTTTTGTTTATCTTTCCTTTCTCAAAATGTGTTCATGCCTCACAGATATATGTGGGAAAACACAAACTTTTATATGTATGACTAATCATTCTGGGTTTTTTATGTGTTTTACAAGTGGAAGAATTAAATCCCATAATTTTCAGTTCATTGTATGGTTGTCTTCTAGCAAAGTTCTGATAGAAAAGTTAAGCCAAAATTTATTACAGCACTTTTAGGAACTAAAACATACCTTAATTCTTGACATGTGCCTAAATGAAAACATATGATTATATGCTGGCAAAACAAATTATCTGCAAGTAAATGAATCAATCACAAACTTGCATACTACATATTATTTTTTAAATAACCATAGTAAGCTCTAGAAATAGACAACAGATACACATCACTTAAATGGTCAAATGAAGCCCCTTGTCTCATTGTCAATTGACATTTTTTTATTTTTGCCAGAATTAATCTACTGTAACAAATAGTATTTTTTTCAAAAGACTGCTATTTAGGGTGCTCGCAGGAAACTGGTTATTACATGGCTTCTGTTCACAATAGACCACCCCAAAACTTAGTGACTTAACAGCTGTTATCATTTATTTGCTCATGATTTTGTTGGTAGGCAATTTAGACGGTGGACTCAACAGGGCAGTTCTTTGCTGACCTTTTCTGGGCTCTCTTGGCTGTGGTTAGCTTGGGATCAGATAGCGGGAGGGTATATTCCTGATGGCCTCATTCACATGACTTGGAATTGGCTGGTGTGATGGAAGCAGCTGAGACATGTGTTCCTTACATCTAGCAGGTTGGCCCAGGTTTCTTATTATGACAGCTGTACTCCAAAAGCAGCAAGAGAAGAAAGCACCAAAGTGCAAGCACTTTTCAAGCTGCATCACATTTGCCAGTGTCCCATTGGACAAAGCAAGTCACAAGACCAGGCCCAGCTTCAAGGGTAGAGAGGTAGACTCTGCGTCTTGATGAGAAGAAAGGCAAAGTCCAATTGCCAAGGAGCATGCACTCAGAGATGGGAAGAATTATGGAAACCAATTTGTAAACACTCCCACAGTTACAAATGTGGCCCTTGAGTTCTGCAGGAATGATAGGAAGAAAGAAAGGTTAGAGAGTAGTTTATAGCTTTAATTTTCAGAATTTATAGAATGTTAGATCCAAAAGGCAAGAAAAGACCTGAAATACCAGCCGACTCTTTTATTCACAAAAAATTTGCAATGTGATATGATACATAGTAGGACCATTATTTCACTTTCTTCTGCTTCAAAATGTTTTACTTTGCATAATACTGTACTTTTTGCCTTTCAGAGAAAATTTAGAATTAGCTTCTGATATTTCTTTCAAAAGCTTTCATTGAGACTTTGGGATTGGGTGTAATTCATAGATTGATATAGAGACAACTGGTAGCTCTATAATAGTCTTTCCATCTTTCCAGTTAGATAAATATTATACAGATCCATAAACAGATTTTACTATACATTTTCACCTTCTTTTTTTATTCAGGTTTTACTTCTTTCTGATTTATTTCTAGGCACTTCGTAGTTTTTGTTGGATGATGGTGATGATGATAATGACATTGCCTAATTCATTATTGCTGGCATGTAGAAAACTTGAGTTTTGAACATTGATCTTGTATCTAATCACCTGTTGAGCTCTTATGGGCTTTAGTTATTGGGAGGAGATGCTCCTTGATATTTTAAACATATAAAACTGTATTAATGATTATCAAACTTTCTGGTCTAAGGAAGATTTATACTTTTAAAAATTACTGAGATTTTTGTCTATGTGGGTGTGAAGAGTTAGGGGGGCACAATTTCTAACCCTGCTATGATTTCTGATATCAGTTGCAACTTTGAGATTCAGTAATTCACTGGGAGGACTCACAGAACTCACTGAGAGCTGTTATGCTCACAGTTTCTCACTGGGAAAAAGTTTATAGAGCAGAAACAGGGCAAGTTGTCAGCAGAGCTTCTATGCTCTCTCTTCATGGGGTCAGGGTATATGTGAAAATACATGTAGATTACAGCCAACCAGGGAAGCGTGCCTGAGCCCTGTGTGCAGAGTCTTTATTGGGGCTCCATTATGTATACATGATTGCTTGATTGATTGCCCAAATGGTTGATATCAGTCTCCAGGTCGACTGATTCCATGTGACCCATGAATCACATTATTGGCCTTTCTTGTAAAACCAGCTCCTACTATAAGATGTGGCTAGATCCCCAACTTAAATAACTTCCTTACTACCTGTTTAATCCAAGACCTCCAAGCAAATAAAAACCTCCAGAGGCTGAGGGCAAAGGCCAGACCTTATTTGGGCAAACCCCACGGGCTCTGTACATCCATATTTGCTGTTGTGCTGTTCTCAGTTACTCAATCCTGTCTGACTCTTTGCAACCCCATGAACTGTAGCCTGCCAGGTTCCTCTATCCATGGGATTATCCCAGCAAGAATATTGGAGTGAGCCGCCATTTCCTCCTCCTGAGGATCTTTCTGACCCAGAAATCAAACTTGAGTCTCCTGTGTCGGCAGGCAGATTCTTTACCACTGAGCCACCTGGGAAGCCCCATACTCATATTTACCATATTATAAATCAAAACAAATGCCTTTTAAAAATGCAAAATAAGTAATTAAGAATAAGAAACTTATACATGTTAAGATAATATATTTTAATGAAAAATGTCTTTTTTTTAAAAAAGTAGTGAAAAGGCAGCTAAATTTCTATATCTGCTTCTACATTCAATCTAATCTTATATGATATAAGAGATACACTATATATATATGTGTGTGTGTATATATATGTAAAACAGGGATAATTTAATTGTCTTTTCAGATAATTATGGACATTCTTCTTTGATATACTACAATACTCAATAAATGGTAGATTTTTAAAGCTTAATTGTTAGGTAGAATCTGAAATCATATCCATAAATATTTCATAATCTATGATGTTAATTCTTCTATCTTGCCATTTTAATGAAACTTTCCTTTATGCATGATTTTAAATTTATTTGATTTTTGAAAAATGAAAGTGAAAGTTGCTCAGTCGTGTCTGACTCTTTACAACTCTTTCAACTGTATAGTCCATGGAATTCTCCAGGCCAAAATACTGGAATGGGTAGCCTTTCCCTTCTCCAGGGGATCTTCCCAACTCAGGGATCAAACCCAGGTCTCCTGCACTGCAGGCAGGTTCTTTACTAACTGAGCTATCAGGGAAGCCCCTTTTGAAAAATATTTGTTACTGAATTATGAAGATAATTCAAATATCAACACACACTAATTTATAGTATAAAATAAACAATGCTTGTTAATATCATCACCAATCTCATCATAAAATTCTCTAATTAGTGGAAATATATTAGGTTCATAGTAAGAGATACAAGTTTTCCAAAAATTCTCATTTTTGCATGCAAGATCTAATGTTATGTTGACAACAAATCCTGTTATTTTCCTATGACAGTGTTTATTTCCAACAAAAATATTTGCCAAATATCCAAGTTTGAATAAAAATAGTTTATCTTTCATTCTTTCACATAAAAGCAGTATTTAATGGAAAATGGCTACTTCAGTTCACATCTCAAACAGCCACACAAACAAACAGGTGTTTTTCCTTGAGTAAAACATTTAACGAAGCAAAAATACATGGTCTCCCCATTTTGTCATACGGAATGTTAAAAAGACATGTAGTGTAGTGTTGAGTTTAAACAAAATTTCTATTGTTTCACTACAGAGGTTCTTAGGTGGCACTGTCAAATTTTTTTAGTAGTAGTGCAAGGCAGTGAGGAGTCTGACTACTCACATAGTTTGGTACTATTGCCTTGACGTATGCCAAATCAGTATCCGTTTTAGTCACCATTGCTTTTGCTCCAACAGTCAAATGTCAATCCAGTGAAAAAGGAAAATAGTGCCTAGGGATTATTATAAAAACAATTTTTACCTCATGGAAACCTTGAAAGTTATTGAGGGCCCTCCAGGAATTCATATGCCACTTTTGAAAACTGCTAATACAATTTTTTCCTTTCTGTGCTGTGCTGTGTTTAGGCACTCAGTGGTGTTCAACTCTTTGCGACCCCATGGACAGCACCTCTGTCCATGGGTATTCTCTAGGCAAGAATGGAGTGGGTTGCCATGCCCTCCTCCAGGGGATCTTTCCAACCCAGGGATCGAACTCAGGTCTCCTACACTGCAGGTGGATTCTTTACTGTTTGAGCCGCCAGGGAAGCCCTTCTAATATTTATAGTATTTATGCCTCATAATTAATTTTTATGTCATATTTACCTGGCTAGAATTGCCAGTATAATGTGAAATAGGAAGGCATGATAAGAGGTGGCCATTCTCCTTGTTTGCTGACATTAGGAGAAATAGTTCTGTTTCTATTATGATGCTTGATACAGGTTTCTAGTATATGCTTTATGAAATTAAGGAAAAGTTTTTTCACTTTATTTATTGGTCTACTGAGGAGCTATCCCACATTGAAGAGCAATGGCTGTGCTTTGCTGGAGCAGCCGTGAAGAGATACCCCACGCCCAAGGTAAGAGAAACCCAAGTAAGACAGTAGGTGTTGCAAGAGGGCATCAGAGGGCAAACACACTGAAACCATACTCACAGAAAACTAGTCAATCTAATCACACTAGGACCACAGCCTTGTCTAACTCAATGAAACTAAGCCATGCCCGTGAGGCAACCCAAGATGGACGGGTCATGGTGGAGAGATCTGACAGAATGTGGTCCACTGGAGAAGGGATTGGCAAACTACTTCAGTATTCTTGCTTTGAGAACCCCATGAACAGTATGAAAAGGCAAAATGATAGGATACTGAAAGAGGAACTCCCCAGGTCAGTAGGTGCCCAATATGCTACTGGAGATCAGTGGAGAAATAACCCCAGAAAGAATGAAGGGATGGAGCTAAAGCAAAAACAATAGCCAGTTGTGGAGGTGACTGGTGATAGAAGCAAGGTCCAATGCTGTAAAGAGCAATATTTCATAGGAACCTGGAATGTCAGGTCCACGAATCAAGGCAAATGACAAGTGGTCAAACAGGAGATGGCAAGAGTGAATGTCGACATTCTAGGAATCAGCGAACTAAAATGGACTGAAATGGGTGAATTTAACTCAGATGACCATTATATCTACTACTGCGGGCAGGAATCCCTCAGAAGAAATGGAGTAGCCATCATGGTCAACAAAAGAGTCTGAAATGCAGTACTTGGATGCAATCTCAAAAACCACAGAATGATCTCTGTTCGTTTCCAAGGCAAACCATTCAATATCATAGTAATCCAAGTCTATGCCCCAACCAGTAACGCTGAAGAAGCTGAAGTTGAACAGTTCTATGAAGACCTACAAGACCTTTTAGAACTAACACCCCCCCAAAAAAAGATGTCCTTCTCATTATAGGTGACTGGAATGCAAAAGTAGGAAGTCAAGAAACACCTGGAGTAACAGGCAAATTTGACCTTGGAATACGGAATGAAGCAGGGCAAAGACTAATAGAGTTTTGCCAAGAAAATGCACTGGTCATAACAAATACCCTCTTCCAACAACACAAGAGAAGACTCTATACATGGACATCACCAGATGGTCAACATCGAAATCAGATTGATTATATTCTTTGCAGCCAAAGATGGAGAAGCTCTATACAGTCAGCAAAACAAGACCAGGAGCTGACTGTGCCTCAGACCATGAACTCCTTATTACCAAATTCAGACTTAAATTGGAGAAAGTAGGGAAAACCACTAGACCATTCAGGTATGACCTAAATCAAATCCCTTATGATTATACAGTGGAAGTCAGAAATAGATTTAAGGGCCTAGATCTGATAGAGTGCCTGATGAACTATAGAATGAGGTTTGTGACATCGTACAGGAGACAGGGATCAAGACCATCCCCATGGAAAAGAAATGCAAAAAAGCAAAATGGCTGTCTGGGGAGGCCTTACAAATAGCTGTGAAAAGAAGAGAAGCGAAAAGCAAAGGAGAAAAGGAAAGATATAAACATCTGAATGCAGAGTTCCAAAGAATAGCAAGAAGAGATAAGAAAGCCTTCTTCAGTGATCAATGCAAAGAAATAGAGGAAAACAACAGAATGGAAAAGACTAGAGATCTCTTCAAGAAAATCATAGATACCAAAGGAACATTTCATGCAAACATGGGCTCGATAAAGGACAGAAATGGTATGGACCTAATAGAAGCAGAAGATATTAAGAAGAGGTGGCAAGAATACACAGAAGAACTGTACAAAAAAGATCTTCATGACCCAGATAATCACGATGCTGT
>NW_011494629.1:7204617-7221426 GCF_000754665.1 Bison bison bison
GACACCACCCTTATGGCAGAAAGTGAAGAGGAACTCAAAAGCCTCTTGATGAAAGTGAAAGTGGAGAGTGAAAAAGTTGGCTTAAAGCTCAACATTCAGAAAACGAAGATCATGGCATCCAGTCCCATCACTTCATGGGAAATAGATGGGGAAACAGTGTCAGACTTTATTTTTCTGGGCTCCAAAATCACTGCAGATGATGATTGCAGCCATGAAATTAAAAGACGCTTACTCCTTGGAAGGAAAGTTATGACCAACCTAGATAGCATATTCAAAAGCAGAGACACTACTTTGCCAACAAAGGTTCATCTAGTCAGGGCTATGGTTTTTACTGTGGTCACGTATGGATGTGAGAGTTGGACTGTGAAGAAGGCTGAGCGCCAAAGAATTGATGCTTTTGAACTGTGGTGTTGGAGAAGACTCTTGAGAGTCCCTTGGACTGCAAGGAGATCCAACCAGTCCATTCTGAAGGAGATCAGCCCTGGGATTTCTTTGGAAGGAATGATGCTAAAGCTGAAACTCCCGTCCTTTGGCCACCTCATGCGAAGAGTTGACTCACTGGAAAAGACCCTGATGCTGGGAGGGATTGGGGGCAAGAGGAGAAGGGGACGACAGATGATGAGATGGCTGGATGGCCTCACTGACTCGATGAACATGAGTCTGAGTGAACTCCGGGAGTTGGTGATGGACAGGGAGGCCTGGTGTGCTGCGATTCATGGGGTCGCAGAGTCGGACACAACTGAGTTACTGATCTGATCTGATGACTGAGCTACTATACTTGATGAGCTATTGTTGGTGATTTATAATTTTACAAAATAAAATCAATTTAACCTAGATTTCTAAAACATTAATATTGCATTGTATACATTAGTCCCTTTCAGAGTTCTAGTCTCTAAATTTTATGTTTATGTCTTCCTTCTTTATTAATCTTTTATGCACCTTCTTTCTTTTGATGTTTTGCTCATACTCTTATTTTTTCAAACAATGTTTTCTTGAGTTTCATCTGTGAAATTCATGCTGGGATTGTTTCTTCTATTGTTAATTTTTGCTGTATCACTGTTGGTTTCTTACTTCTACTTCTACTTCATTTTTCTTTCTTACTTTTTTGGGTTCTTGAACTAAATTATTAGCTCACTTTTTAAAAAAAATTTGTTTTTCTCTCTGCTGGGTGGTCATTGCTATATTAACTTTCACCTAGTTTTGGACAGTGGGGCTACTCTTTTTCTGTGGTGCACTGGCTTGTCATTGTGATGACTTCTCTTGTTGCACAATTTTAGGGCACTTGGGCTTCAGTAGTTGCTGCTCTTGGGTTCTAGAGCGCAGGCTCATTAGTTGTGGCACACGGGCTACATCCCCAGCATGTGGGATCTTCCTGGATCAGGGATTGAACCTGTGGCTTCTGCACTGGCAGGTGGATTCTTTACCACTGAGCCACCAGGGAAGCCCTATGTTTTAATTTTACCATGTGTCTGTCATTTTGCTGTGTGCCCCGCCTCCCGCCCTAACTCTCCTAATTGTTTGAAAGTTATACATTTCATTTCTATTTTTCCTAGTGTTTATCTTAAAATTTAACCCATATATTCATTAGTTTTTCTCAATGTTTAAAGTTAGTCTACATTATCCTCCTAAAGAAAAAAAAAAAAAATCACTGTTCCTAACACTTTCTTCCCTCCACCACTTCCAAGCTGTGTCATAAATCATTTGCTCTGTTTTGCTACTCATATCTTTCTTTTCAATCCATCTTTTCTTAGAATTAACAATACATACCACTGGCTTTGGGGGGAAAATAGAAAAATTAGGTAATCAATTATATCTACCATTAGTGAATTGCTATGAAATAAAAGCAAAGTAAGAAAACTTATTTTTCCAGCTAGAACCAAAATTCCTCTTAGGGAAGAAATGGCCTATTTAGGGAGAACTGGGATAAGTTGTTGGGTAGAATAAGAGGCTTCAGAATGGAAAGCTTGACCTGAGAACATAAAAAGGTAATTCAAATGTTTTTTATGAGAAGTAACCGTAATGTGTAGTGAGGAAATCAGAAGTTAGAGGAGAAGAGAATAAGTGGAGACCAAGGTAAGACACAGCAGCCTGGCAAAAGATGGAACATGGTGTCACAGAAACAGTGGATGGACTTACAGACAACAAGGAATATCTGTTATTCATTTTAAATTCCATGGTAGCTTAGCTGGTAAAGGAGCCGCCTGTAATGCAGGAGACCCCGGTTCGATTCCTGGGTTGGGAAGATCCCCTGGAGGAGGGCATGGCAACTCACTCCAGTATTCTTGCCTGGAGAATCCCCATGGACAGAGGAGCCTGATGGGCTACAGTCCGTGGGGTTGCAAAGAGTCTGACACAACTGTGCAACTAAGCACAGCACAGGACATGGAACTTACATACATATTCTTTGCTGTTATTTATAAAACTCCCATAAAAATATACTCTCCTTGATGCTCCTGGTTTTTGTTAAGTGATGGAAATGTGATTCAGGAAGAAAGAGATTTTTGTCACTGCAGGTTAGCCTTGGTGTAAATAAACAGATCCAAGATGCAGAGAAGGGGATTAGAACACAGAAAACATAGGAAATTAGACTTTAAGGGGACTAGAAAAAAAATGATGCCATGAGAATTGATGGATTCTTATAGAAAACCCAGGGACTCCCTATAGAAACAGGAATGGAGGTTCCATATCTTAATGTACAAGAATATGGGCAGATGGTCAAAGAATGGCAGCTGTTACTATTACTAGGAAATGGGGATGATTTGAACCCTACCTCTGCCGAAGAGAAAAATGCAAACCAAATGAGTTCATCCTATGAAGTTAATGCTATACTATAGTGAAGTCATTCAGTCACATCCGACTCTTTGCGACCCCATGGATGGTAGCCCGCCAGGCTCCTCTGTCCATGGGATTCTCCAGGCAAGAATACTGGAGTGGGTTGCCATTTCCTTCTCCAGGGGAATCTTCCAAACCCAGGGATCGAACCCGGGTCTCCTGCATTGCAGGCAGACGCTTTACCCCCTGAGCCACCAGGGGGTAATATACTATAGATGCCCATCAAATCTGAAGTGCTATATTATGACTATTGGACCCACAAACCAGGCTACCCAGTGGTAGGAATAGAGTCCATTTCAAATGTATCAGGTCTCTAGAACTTCTCTTTTCCACCTTTGGATATAAACATTGCCCACTGGGAAGGAGGCAGATGTAGCTTTCATTAGTGATAAAGTTGAAGGATTCTTTATATATGGCGCTGACATTTAGTCTCCCTTGGTGAGTTTCATTTTAAACATTCCTTTTTCATTTGAGGTTGTATAAAACATCCCAGAACGAAGCCAGACCTTTTGGAATACATACACTCTTTTTGTCAACTAAGCACATTCCAGGCATGCCATCTGACTTTAATTTGTTTGTGATGCCACCAGTGAGAATGTTTTCCCCAGGAAACAAACATACTTGGTCTTAAGTGAAGTCTTAGCCCTTTTGGGCTATTTATGCAACCAATAATATTAAGTGTCTCTATGTGCCAGGAACTATATTACATACAATGAAGACAATGGCACAATCATCATTGTCCTCATCATTGGTCAACAACGAATAGCAGAATAGAGGGATGGCCAGGAGGTGGTGTGAGTTACCCCACAGTTCTCTCCCAACTATCCAAATAAATATTAATATGAGCTACATGAAAATGAAGATGTACTTTCTAATTCACCACAATTTCAAGGCAAATTTCCCCATCTCCCTCGTCATTGGCACCCCTAAAGTTCTAGATCCAGAAATTCGGAGATGTCACTGGTAGCAGCAATTTCTCCGACTTCCTCCTTAGTTCCCCTGGTTCAGTCTTTGCTCCTCTGCTTTCCATAACTCCTCTTCCATTGACTCCACTCCCCAGTGATGGCTCTTACCCACCTGTTGAGTCTGTGATGCTATTGGACAGTCTGTCCCACTCTTGATGTGGTTCCCATTGCAGGGACACTTCTGTGCATCCAGGCTGTGGAAGGTGACAAGCTGTCCTGGGCCTGAGATGGGCCCCCCAAGTTTAAGTGTTCCTGGTGCCTACTTATCCAGGATGGGAGGTTATGGTTGAATTGCTTTTTCCGTAAATTCATATGTTGAAATCCTAACCCCAAGTCCCTTGGGATGTAAAGCTTATTTAGAAATAATGTTGGAAAAAAAAAAAAAAGAATGTTGTTGCAGATGTAGTGAAATTAAATGAGATCATACTGGAATGGACTGACATACCTCGTGTCCTTATAGAAATGGGAAATTTAGATACTGGCACACACATACAGGGAGAGCATGTGAATATGAAGGCAGAGATTAAAGTCATGCTACCACAAGCTAAGGAAATCTGAAGATCGCCAGCAAACCACCAGAAATCAGGGGAGAGGCATGGAACAGACTTTTCCTTATAGCCCTGAGAAGAAACAAGCCTGAAGACACTTCAGTCTCAGACTTCTAGCTTCCAACTTCCAGAACCCTGAGACAATTTGTTGTTTAAGACATGTATTTTGTGGTCTTTGTTATGATAGTCCTAGCGAACTAATACAGGGTATTTGAAAAGGAGCTGAATTTAATAAGAGGATACAAACTTCCAGCTATGAGATGAATAAGACCTGAGCATCTAATGTAATGGTGATTAGAACTGATAACACTTTTATGGTATAATTGAAATTTGATAAAAGAATAGAACTCCAATGTTTTCTTATAGATATATACATACAGGTATATCCATGAGGTAATGGATATGTTAATTAACTGAGTGAAGGGAATTCTTTCAAAATGTGTCTGTGTATCAAAACACCACTATGAACATTGCAATACTTTATAATTTTGATTATCAATTATATCTTAATAAACCTGAAATTTTAAAAGAAAGGAAGTTGCATTTAGAGGGTGACAGGGTTGTGGTTAAATTTTTGATTTCTTTTGTTGAGAATTCTGGTACAGTTGGTAAACTCTTTAGTTAGGCTTCATTTTAGAGAAAGTCTATTTCCTCTAACACAAATACCATATCATATCATGATACTACATTATGCATGACGGTAGCTCCTTCCAAAGTTTTGACATAAACAGGTGTCAAAACTCATCTGGTGTTCCCCAAACCTTTGCATGCATAACAATTATCTGGGGGAACTTGCTTGAAGTGCAGATTCCTGGGCTCCACTCTCATACTGACCCAACCAGAATCACTGAAGGCAGAAGAATGACAATCTGTGCTTTTGACAGGCATCTCTTGATTACATTCTGAGGAACATCAATATGAGTTAAAGGAGTGATGGGACTTCATGCAAAATCTACTGAATGAGGTAGAGGCATCTTCTGGTGCAGTTTTATGGACAGCCTAAAATTCTCACTGTAGAAGCAATAACATTTCTAGCTAACATCTAAGAATACCCCCAAAGTGCTTATTATGCATCATTAGTTAAAATGATCTTGTTGTAGACCTCCTCTCCACAAAAACCACACCATCATAATTTAATGAAGGAGAAAATTACTTCTGACTGGGTTTATTTCCCCAAGTAACGGCAAGAGTCAAGAAGAGCCAGAAAATTATTTCACTGATTCAATGAATACTCGGCTCCCTTCTAGGCATAGGAGAAAAAAGCAGTGATTGAACTGTCCCTGCCTCCACTGAGCTTATACTTAGAAGGGAAGGCAAACAAGAATATCTAAGAACAGACGAGAATTCTAGCCCCTACTGTCTCTTACTCTCTTATACCACAAGTTTCAATTTTCCCTACATAGAAAATGATTACATGAGAATATTTTAAAAGATTTCTTAAATTTATGAATATGTGTAAGATTCATACAGTTTTTGAGAACAAAAAGATGGCACAATGATTGATTGACTCAATGTCCTATATTGATTTAAAGCTATACTATCACTCTGAAAAATTGTGCTGCTAATACTCTATGATTTACCCATTCTTTCATAGACATTTTGTCTGTGAATCCTCACTAAAAAAGGAAAAGATTTGAAGATTGGATGCTGTTAATTGCTCCTTTTAACAAGCAACACCAAGGGCAGAGATGTGTTTCTAATTTGCTCAGTTATCCTGGCATTTCTAGAAGGGCCACAGAGATCAAGTTTCAAAAAAAAAAGATTTGACCATTGGTTTTTCAAACAAGATGGAAAGGTGTTAATAAAGGAATTAACATTTCAACCACATGGAAAAGTAAAGAAAATAAAAATTTCTGTTCACAACAATTACTATTAGTTTTCCACGTTATTCAATAAAGTTTTGGAGACCGTCAAATAGCAGATAGAGAATAAAACAGGCTGTATTTTCAATTTAAATCTAATTCAATTTTGATAGAGGTTACCACAATGTAAGTTGCCCAGACCAGCACTGTCACAAAATCTCACACAATTACAAATTGGTTTTTTTAATTGTTTTGTCAATGTTTACAGACATTTTCTTTTAATATCCATAAGTATGTATTGCTCAAAACCCAATACTAGACTTGAAAATAGAACTCGGAGACTAAAACAGCAACCATGTACCACCAGGCATGCACTCCAAACAGGAAGATCCAAACTATATATAATTTAGCAGCCAAGCTTACTTTTCTTCTAAGTTCCCAGCCTCTTATTTCAGGGTTTTGTGTGGAGTTTTAGAAAGAATACTGAAGACACGGTTCCTAAATCACGGCCATTTTAAGAGGATACAGCATGCCTATTAATAATTGTATTACTCCTCTATTATTGCTAGGAATAACGATGGACTGGAAGCATTGGCCCCCGAGTAGAATTTATCCTGAAATGTTTTCAATTAACTCTTGGCACTGGCAGGAAAGCATCAAACCTTTCCCAGGCAGAAATATGGAAAATCTGCAGGGAACATCTCAGCAGGAAAGGAATTTCATTAAAATGAGCACATCATAATCCAATGACTTCTGCTCTCCCTCTAAGCCTCCCTATTGATAAGGAGTCCGAGGTGATTTTTATGGATTTGCAAAAAGAAATGATTTCATAAGATCTTTTCAGAGAGGTTGCTTTGGGCCGGGCCTTTGAATGATTATATGCTCGCTGATGAAAAAATGGTCAGACACTGAGTTGACTGTGATGCTGGGTATGAGTGTGGACAGAAGGGTGTTGAGCCCAGATTCAGCCTGCAGCGAGTGGCTTTCTGCAGACACCCTAGGATCTGACACGGCAACAGCCTTCCTAGGTCTCTGCAGAATATGTTCTGTTACAACATGGACTTTGAATGACCTGTTTGGAGAAGTGAGAAGCAGACGTCTAAAGATCAGCCATCATACAATCTACCAACTTTTAAAAGTGTGAACCTATCAGAAAAAGTTCAGTTGCCTTCCTGGATTGGGAGGAATTGGAAACATCCAGAAAAGCAGTGCAAGGTAGTAAAGGTTTGTTCACCAGTTTTAAAATTGTACATTTCTGTCCTCAGCTTCCTATCCCAACTCAGCTTTGTTAAATGTTTCATGAGAAAGAAAAAGCCTCAGTTTCCCCACCTGCAGAATCATGACAATATAATACTACACAGACAGGAAGTACTGTGAGTACTAAGAGATATCACATGGAAAAAAATGTTTAGCAAGTGTTATGTTAGATTTTTTTTTTTTTTGCCATGTTAAAAGTAAAACATCAAAATACTTGACCAGTACTCCCTCAGAACTGTCAAGGTCATCAAAACCAGGGAGACTCTGAGAAACTGTCACAGCCAAGGGGAGCCTATGGATACATGACAAGTAAATGTAATATATCCTGGATGGGATCCTGAAACAGAAAGAAAACATTTGGCAAAAACTAAGCAAATCTGAATAAACTATTGTTGTTGTTGTTTAGTTGCTAAGTCATGTCCAACTCTTTGCAACCCTATGGACTGTAGCCCGCCAAGCTCCTCTGTCCATAGGATTCTCCAGGTAAAAATATTGGAGTGGGTTGCATGCCTTCCTCATGGGATCTTCCCAACCCAAAGACTGAATCCACATCTCTTTCACCTACCCTGCACTGGCAGGTGGGTTCTTTACCATTAGTGCCACCTGGGAAGCTCAAATAAACTATGGACTATAATTTATCCATGTTGGTTCATTGATTACAACAAATGTAATACAAATGTAAGATGTCAGTAAGAAGGGAAACTGAGAGTGGGTATATGAGTAAAATTAAATTATCTGTTTAATTTTTCTACAAATCTAAAATTGTTTTAAAAAATAAAGCCATTCAAAACAAGAAAGTCAGGACCGTTTGAAACCATAAGGTAGCCTTTTATGAATGACATTCCATCTTAATAAAAGTGAGACCATGTACGCACGTTCATGTTGTTTAGTGGCTAAGTTGTGTCTGACTCTTTGCACACCCATGAACTGCAGCACAGCAGGTGAATAAAGAACCTTTGCCTTCCACCAGACACACATGTGCAAGCACGTACACACAAAATACTCCCACATGTGCGCACACACACACATGCTCACATGCTCACATGTGCACACACGAGACATGTTCCCATTGCAGATGCAGAATTCTGGTTGTCTCGCGGTGGCTTTTGTGAAGATTTAGTACTCTTGTCACTCACCTGCCCATGTGTCTCACATACTCAATCCAGCCTGCTGGTTGTGTTTGAGAGCTACTGGTCTATACCTACACACTTTACTTTCTCAAGGTCCAATCACTTCTTAAATCCTCGAAGTTGACTTCTACCTACCTCATCACTTGACTGAAATAGTTTTCTTAAAAGTTATCAGTGATTTGCTCATGAATAAATCCAGTGGTTTTTCTTACTGATCACAGATTCCTCCTTGTTACTGTCTCCACTCTTGCCTGTCTTGTCACATGTTCATTTTGGTTCTCTTATGGGTGTACTATTCTGATTCTTCTCAGTTCTCTCATCCTGTAGTGTAAATATTGACCAAGACCCCAATTTTAGCTTTTTGCTTTTCACTCATTATTCACTCCTCTTCAGAAATTTCACCACCTTGCATTCCCTCAACTCCCATCTCTATGCAAGTGATTTCCCAAGCTATGCCACAAGCTTAGATGCCCTTATGACTGCCCCCCACCCCCCACTTCTGTCTGCCCACTGGGTGTGTCCAATTGAGTCAACATTTCTAGAATCCTCCTCATCACCCTCACATAAAAATCTTTTCTTCCTCTTATATATTTTTTGCTTATATTAAGGCTGCCACTATTCTCAAAGAAATCTAGTCATCTGGTCTTTGATTCATGACATCAAGCAGCTTTGACTTTTTGGTCTACCCACACCACACATCTAAGACTCTCACCAACATTGGCATTCACTAACTCTCACTAAATCAAATCCCTTATGATTATACAGTGGAAGTCAGAAATAGATTTAAAGGCCTAGATCTGATAGATAGAGTTCCTGATGAACTATGGAATGAGGTTCATGACATTGTGCACGAGACAGGGATCAAGACCATCCCCATGGAAAAGAAATGCAAAAAAGCAAAATGGCTGTCTGGGGAGGACTTACAAATAGCTGTGAAAAGAAGAGAAGCGAAAAGCAAAGGAGAAAAGGAAAGAAAAAAGCGTCTGAATGCAGAGTTCCAAAGAATAGCAAGATGAGATAAGAAAGCCTTCTTCAGCGATCAATGCAAAGAAATAGAGGAAAACAACAGAATGGGAAAGACTAGAGATCTCGTCAAGAAAATTAGAGATACCAAGGGAACATTTCATGCAAAGATGGGCTCGATAAAGGACAGAAATGGCATGGACCTAACAGAAGCAGAAGATATTAAGAAGAGGTGGCAAGAATACACAGAAGAACTGTACAAAAAAGATCTTCACAACCAAGATAATCATGATGGCGTGATCATTCACCTAGAGCCAGACATCAGACATCCTGGAATGTGAAGTCAAGTGGGCCTTAGAAAGCATCACTATGAACAAAGCCAGTGGAGGTGATGGAATTCCAGTTGAGCTCTTTCAAATCCTGAAAGATGATGCTGTGAAAGTGCTACACTCAATATGCCAGCAAATTTGGAAAACTCAGCAGACGCCACAGGACTGGAAAAGGTCAGTTTTCATTCCAATCCCAAAGAAAGGCAATGCCAAAGACTGCTCAAACTACCACACAATTGCACTCATCTCACATGCTAGTAAAGTAATGCTCAAAATTCTTCAAGCCATGGTCTTCAGCAATACGTGAACCGTGAACTTCCAGATGTTCAAGCTGCTTTTAAAAAGGCAGAGGAACTAGAGATCAAATTGCCAACATCTGCTGGATCATGAAAAAGCAAGAGAGTTCCAGAAAAAGGTCTATTTCTGCTTTATTGACAATGCCAAAGCCTTTGACTGTGTGGATCACAATAAACTGTAGAAAATTCTGAAGGAGATGTTTGGAATACCAGACCACCTGACCTGCCTCTTGAGAAATCTGTATGCAGGTCAGAAAACAACAGTTAGAATTGGACATGGAACAACAGACTGGTTCCAAATAGGAAAAGGAGTATGTCAAGGCTGTATATTGTCACCCTGCTTATTTAACTTATATGCAGGGTACATCATAAGAAACGCTGGGCTGGATGAAACACAAGCTGGAATCAAGATTGCTGGGAGAAATATCAATAACCTCAGATATGCAGATGACACCACCCTTATGGCAGAAAGTGAAGAGGAACTCAAAAGCTTCTTGATGAAAGTCAAAGTGGAGAGTGGAAAAAGTTGGCTTAAAGCTCAACATTCAGAAAACAAAGATCATGGCATCAGTCCCATCACTTCATCGGAAATAGATGGGGAAACAGTGTCAGACTTATTTTTGGGGGTTCCAAAATCACTGCAGATGGTGACTGCAGCCATGAAATTAAAAGACGCTTACTCCTTGGAAGGAAAGTTATGACCAACCTAGATAGCATATTCAAAAGCAGAGACATTACTTTGCCAACAAAGGTCCGTCTAGTCAAGGCTATGGTTTTTCCTGTGGTCATGTATGGATGTGAGAGTTGGACTGTGAAGAAGGCTGAGCGCCAAAGAATTGATGCTTTTGAACTGTGGTGTTGGAGAAGACTCTTGAGAGACCCTTGGATTGCAAGGAGATCCAACCAGTCCATTCTGAAGGAGATCAGCCCTGAGATTTCTTTGGAAGAAATGATGCGAAAGCTGAAACTCTAGTACTTTGGCCACCTCATGCGAAGAGCTGAGTCATTGGAAAAGACCCTGATGCTGGGAGGGATTGGGGGCAGGAGGAGAAGGGGACGACAGAGGATGAGATGGCTGGATGGCATCACTGACTCAATGAACGTGAGTCTGAGTGAACTCCGAGAGTTGGTGATGGACAGGGAGGCCTGGCATGCTGCAATTCATGGGGTCACAGAGTCGGACACGACTGAGCGACTGAACTGAACTGAACTGAACTGAACTCTCACTAACATTGACATTTCTAAGGACTCACACTGTACACCATCCATTTGTGTTGCTGTGATTCCAACTCAGATCTCATCATACATTGCTATTGCCTCACTGGTGTACTGGGTTCAAATGCATGCTTATCCAATCCTTCCCACAAACTATATGCCAATGTACGTACTGGTAGATGCAGATGTAAAATGAGACATCTCTACTTCATTTTAACCAGAGGATTTGCAATAAGTTTCCTGAATCCATAACATGAAAGAGAAAATGTAAAGGATAAAAGTCAGAATCATGGCACACAGACATGAGAATGGAAGATCAAGATCTAGGAGAAAGCCATTGCAGAAATACAGGCCATGCATTTAACCTAGTAAAAATCAAATGGCAGTTTGCACTTTGTGTCCTGGGAGCCAAATAGAAAAAGAAAACAATCAGATGATTCCCTTCTCTATAAAGACAAAACTGAATAGTTTCTCAGAAGCAACAATGTGTCTGGCACTTCATTTGAGAATAACATTTCCAAATGAAAGTGTCTTAAAGGGAACAAGTTTTTCTAAAGCATAGATCCAATCACAATATTTTTCTGTTTAAAACTTTAAAAACTATCCTCCCATAAATTGAAAAATGAATTCCAAACTTCTTAGACTGCAACCTGAGGTTGGGTGAATGGCTAAATACTGTGTTATCTTTCAGTCTTTCCTCTCATCCCTCCCTCGTATGTTCCTTGCATATCAGGCAAACAGAATTACCCCCCGCATCTCGGGTCTGCATGCATCCCATGCTTGCCAGGAATGCCTCTCCCCAGCCGCACTGCCATCTCCTTAGGTCTCTCCCTAGTTCCCTCTTCTAGTTTGCTCTCCTTTCTAATTCTCCATGATTCTCTGAGACCCTCGGGTTGATTTTGGTGTCATTCTACCTCATGCCATGATGCGTGTATCTGTTAATGGACCTTCAACTCTTCCAAAGTGGAGGCTGAGACTGCTTTAGCCTTCCTCTGCAAAGGCTGTTCTGTTGAAGACCCATTTACTAAACACTTAGCTCAAGATATGAAATGTGCAGAAACAGATGGAGTTCTGAAAGGGCCTGTTCAATATGAAAATGTAAATTTCCCAGCAATGATGAAAAATGCATTCATTCATTCCATTATATTCCAGACAACATAGGAAACATTAAACTGGTCTTGGTGAGTTTATCCTTCTAGGAGGAGAGTCAAGAAACTTCATTTTGGACATCTGCCTTAGGGCCCACAAGTTAAAGTCATCTTACTCCTCAGCAGCCCACCTAGGTGCCTAATGAGTAGCTTCAAATGAGTGAATGGTTTCTTTATAAGCTCCAGATTTTCTCAGGAATGACATTTGCAAAGTCACATGAGAACAAAGCTATTTGACTAGTTTTTTCTTATACTTCTTACCATTGTTTTTAACAATATGGTAACATGGAATAATCTAGGATATGGACAAAGAAGTACTTTCCTTCTCTTTGCTAGAAATGTCTATAGCTGATTAATGAATGATATTAATGTACTGAAGTCACTCCTCACCATCACAGTTTGTTTCATAATCTCAAATGATGTCAATTTGATGTAATAGCTTTCTCTCTCGGTCCCTCCAACATCTTCTTACCACTCCTCTCCCTCCCTCTTCTTCCTTCTAACACTCAGAGATTGAGCAGTACATTCTCAGAATCCATATCCATCCCATAGTCCACTGAATTTCACTGTTTGTAAGTTTGTATGTGTTTTATTAATTCATTTCTTTGTTGTAACAAGCTTGTGAAAGCAGCCCTACTGTGATTCCATTTTACAGAAGACCACGCATTGAAAGGTAAAGTTACTTGCTCTTTATCATTGTGAGTCAGTAAACACAGGCGGCCTGGCCCTAGATTTCATGTTCTTGACCTCGACACTCTACAGTCTAAGATACACCTAAAAACATTATGTGGTGTCCAACTCTACCTAGTTGACCATTGCTTCCACCCTAATAATCTCATTCAAGCCTCATAGCAACTCTGTATGACCTGAAGAATGGATGTTACTAGTAGCCCATTTTTCAGATAAGAAAACTGAGTCCAAGAGAGAAAAACTGATTGCCCTAAGGTTTCAGGTAAGATTGATGGTTGAGTTGAAACGCAAGCTAAGAAGCTCCTTGTACCTGGTATTTTTCCAATATATATGTATATACATTTCTCAGTAAAATACATTGTTTCATATATATATATATATGAAACATATATATAAATAGCTTTATTAAGACAATTTACATATCATGAATTCACCTATTCAAACTATACAGTTTAGTGGCTTTTAGTATTCACTGAATCGTGCAATCATCATCACTATCTCATTTTAGAACTTTCATTACCCTAAAAAGGAACCCAGTACCCAGTAGCAGTCATTCCTTATTTGCCCCAACACTCCCTTTCTATCTGGTCCTAAGGAATCACTAATATACTTTCTGATTCAATATATTTACATGTTATTGACTTTTCACACAAATGGAATCATATTATATGTGACCTTTTGTGTCTGTCTACTTCTTTCATTATATACATATACCCAATTTTGTTTACCCATTCATCATTTAGACATTTGGGTTGTTTCCTTTTCACTTTTGGGCTATTACAAATCTTGCTATGAGCATTCACATACACATTTTTTGTGTGAATATAAATTTTCACTGTGGGCTTCCTGATAGCTCAGTTGGTAAAGAATCCTCCTGCAAGTCAGGAGACCCCGGTTTGATTCCTGGGTTGGGAAGATCCATTTTTGTGTGAATATATATTTTCACTTGTCTTGGGTGATAAGTGGAGTGGAAATGGTAACTCTATGTTTAACTCAAATGGTAACTCTATGCTTAGCTTTTTTAGGAACTGTCAAATTGTTTTCTAAATGAGTTGTACCACTTAACATTTAGACCAGTGATTTAGATAGTTCCACTTACGTACATCCTCATTGTCATTTGCTATTATGTCTTTTTTATTTCAGTCATGCTAATGGTATGTGGAATCTTACTGTGATTCTAATTTAATTTCCCCAGTGACTAGTGGTATCAAGCATCTTTTCTCATGTGTATTGATCATTTTTGTACCTTCTTTGGAAAATATCCATTCAAATCCTTTGCCTATTTTTAAATTGGATTATTTATCATTGTTGAGTTATGAATTCTTTATATATTCTGAGTACAAGTCCCTTGTACCTAGATTTACAAATATTTTCTCCCATCCTGTGAGTAGTCTTTTCAATCTTTTTATATTATTATTCACAGCACAAAAGTTTTAAAAATTTAAGTCCATTTTTTTTCATATTGTTGTAATATCTAAGAAACTATTACCTAACCCAAACTCATTAGATTAACTTTGTTTCCTTGTAAAAGTTTTAATAGTTTTAGCTATTACTTTAGATGTTTAGTATACGGTCCCTTTTTGATTTATGTTTTGTGTGTAGTGTGAGGTAGGGATCCATCTCCAATCTTTTACAAAGGATATCGTACCATTTGTTGAAAGACTATTATTTCCTCCATTGTGTTATCTTGGAACATTTGTAGAAAATCAATTGACTATAAATATATAAGAGATTATTTTTGGACCCTGAATTCTATTCCATTAATCTATATGTCCTTTGTTATGTCTTGATTACTACAGATTACTACACCAGGCTTCCCTGGTGGCTCAGTGATAAAGAAACCTCTTGCCAATGCAGGAGACTCAGGTTCAATCCCTGGGTCAAGAAGATCCTGTGGAGGAGGAAATGGCAACCCACTCCAGTATTCTTGTCTGGGAAATCCCATGGACAGAGGAGCTGGCAGGCTACAGTCCATGGGGTTGCAAAAGAGTCAGACAAGGCTTAGTAACTAAAACAACAATAATACTAAGTTCTGGAATCTCTCAACCTTTGCCTTCTCAATATTGTTTTTGGCTATTTTGGATTCCTTACATTTCCATGAAATTTTAAAAATCTGTCAATTTCTTTTAAAACAAAGTCAGTTGGTATTTTATAAGAATTGTACTGAATCAGTAGATCAGTTTGGGGGCATATTCCCGTTTTAACAGTATTAAGTCTTCTGATCCATGAACATGTGTGTCTTTTCATTTATTTAGATTTCTTAATTTATTTTAATAAATTTGCATATTTTGGTGTGTAAATTCTGTTGTTGAATTTATTACTAAGCATTTTATTTTTAATGCTATTGTAAAGTGGAATTATTTTCTCAACTTCATGTTTCATTTTCAGAATGTTCATTGATACTAAAGAAAAATACAATTGACTTTTTTCACATTGACATTATAACTTGCAACCCCAATGAAATGCTATTTTTGTGGATTATTTAGGATTTTATATAGTCAAGATTATACTTTCTATCAGTATAAATGGGTTTACTTTTCTCCAGTCTAGATGGACTTTATTTCTTTTTCTGGCCTAATTGTCTGGGCTAGAACCTCTAATACAATATTAACTACATGTGGTAAGAACAGATATTCTTCTCTTGCTCCTGATCTTAGAAGAAAACATTCAGAACATATACATTAAACATGATGCTAATTCTGCACTTTTCATGGATGGCCTTTCTCAGGTTGGGGAAGTTTTCTTCTATTCCTGGTGTGTCCAGTGTTTTATCATGAAAACCTGCTGGATTTTTCTCAAATGCTTGTCCTTCATCTATTCAGATGATCATGTGGCTTTTGTTCTTTATTCTATTGATAAAACTAATTTTTCAGATGTCAAACAAACCTTGCATCCTGAGATAAACTTTACTTAGTCATAATGTATAATCCTTTTTAATATGTTCATGGATTCAGTTTGCTAGTTGTTGAGGATTTTGGCATCTATATTCATAACAGATATTGGCCTATAGTTTTCTTCTGATGTCTTTGTGTAACCTTAGTATCAGTTTAATACTGACCTCATAGAAGGAATTGCTGCTTTTAAGATTTTCTTTGACTTTTGGCAGTTTGATTATGATGTGTATAGGTACAAATCTATTTGTGCTTATCTTGGGGTTTTGAGCTTCTTAAAAACTATTCTTTTCATCAAGTTTGAGACATTTTTGACTATATTTCTTCAGATATTCCATCTATTTCTCCTTTTCTTTCAGCTCCTTCTGGGACTACCATTATACATATATTGGTATACTCAGTGATATCCTACAGGTTTCTGAGGCTCAGTTATTTTTACTCATTCTTTTTATTTCTATTCATTAGACAAGATAATCTCAATGGACCTGTCTTCAAGTTCTCTGATCTTTTTTTTCCAGTTTATCTTTGCTGTTGAGTCTCTTTAGGACTTTTTCCATTTCTGTTATTTAGTTTTCAAAACAAGAATTTCTTTTTTTTTTTTTTTTCTAATTTTATTTTATTTTTAAACTTTACATAATTGTATTAGTTTTGCCAAATATCAAAATGAATCCGCCACAGGTATACATGTGTTCCCCATCCCGAACCCTCCTCCCTCCTCCCTCCCCATACCATCCCCTGGGCCG
>NW_011494629.1:7221526-7232055 GCF_000754665.1 Bison bison bison
CCCCATACCATCCCTCTGGGCCGTCCAGTGCACCAGCCCCAAGCATCCAGCATTGTGCATCGAACCTGGACTGGCAACTCGTTTCCTACATGATATTTTACATGTTTCAATGCCATTCTCCCAAATCTTCCCACCCTCTCCCTCTCCCACAGAGTCCATAAGACTGTTCTATACATCAGTGTCTCTTTTGCTGTCTCATATACAGAGTTAATGTAATTTATCTTCGCTGATATTTCTGCTTTGTGAGACATTGTTGTCCAACATTCCTTTAATTCTTTAGACATGATTTCTTTTAGTTCTTTGAACATAGTTACAATAGTTCATTTAAAGTCTTTGTCAAGTGAGTCAAACATCTGGGTCTCCTCAAATGCACATTCTATGGTTTGTTTTCCCCTGCTCCCCACCCTCCAATGTAGACCAAACTTTTGTCTTTCTTTGCATGTCTTATAACTTGTTGAAAACTGAACATTTTATTTTATTTTTAGAATTTGTTTTATGAGAGTGGTGGGTTTTCATTGCTGTCCATGGGCTTCCTCTAGTTGTGCTGAGCAGGGGCTACTCTTCATTGTGCTTGATGGGCTTCTCATTGAAGTGGCTTCTCTTGTTACAGAGAATGGACTCTAGGCTTACAGACTTTAATAGTAGCTCAGTAGCTGCAGTTCACAGGTTCTAGAGCACGAGCTCAGTAGTTGTGGCATACAGACTTAGTTGCTCCTTGACATGTGGGACCTTCCCAGAGCAGGGATCTAACCTGTGTCCCCTGCATTTGCAGGCAGATTCTTAACCACTGGGCCACCAGGGAAGCCCCTGAACATTTTAAATAATATAATGTGGCAACTCTAAAAATCAGATTACCCCCATCCCAACCCACGCTGTCTTATTGCTTTGTTGTTACTGATGCTGCTTACTTGCTTCAGTAAGTAAGTAATTTCCTAGACTAATTCTGTAAAATTTGCATTCTTTGTAGTGTGCAGTCACTCAAGTCTTTGCTCAGTTAGCTTAGTGGTTGGATAATGATTGGTTAGAGATTTCCCTGGAGAAGGCAATGGCACCCCACTCCAGTACTCTTGCCTGGAAAATCCCATGGATGGAGGAGGCTGGTAGGCTGCAGTCCAAGGGGTTGCTGAGAGTCGGACACGACCAAGTGACTTCCTACTTTCACTTTCCACTTTCCTGCATTGGAGAAGGAAATGGCAACCCACTCCAGTGATCTTGCCTGGAGAATCCCAGGGACAAGGGAGCCTGGTGGGCTGCCGTCTATGGGGTTGCACAGAGTCGGACACGACTGAAGCGACTTAGCAGCAGCAGCAGCAGCAGCAGCAGAGATTTCCCTAGAGACTCCTTAGAGCCTTTTAACCAATAAATCTTCCATTCTTTTAAAAGTGTTTGTGTTGGGGTATACCAATGATGTCCCAATATTTTTATAGCTCTGCCTTAGCCTTCACTTCCTGCTTATGTACAGCTTCAGGATCAGCCAGAGTGAGAGTGTGGGGCTCCCTCAGGTCTTTCTTGGTCATGAGCACAACCCTACAGGCTCTACATATTTACAGCCTTGTAGATCTTGGGAATATGTCAGAGCTTTTCAGAGTCCACTGTGGATGTCTCATTCACAGCCTCTTCACAGCTGCCACCATGGTTGTGCTCTGTTGGTTTTAAGGCTACTGTGGAGCTGGGGAGAAGGGAATGACAGTAAGTCAAATTAAAAATAACACAATCTCTGCTGTTCTTAATAATGTTTTTCAGTTTTTCTTGAAAAAACCCTCATTAGATTCTTGCAGCCTTTGGTTAATTTCCAGGGTTATGAAAATGTTGATTTTGACAAATTTTGCCAGTGTTTCTGTTACTTTTATGGAGGAACATTCTGTAAATCCCACTATCCACTGAACTTCTGAAAGTTGTTCTTTCATAATTAAATGGAATTAGATGAGTCAGAGACAAATATCTGTAATAACCAACCAGTTCCTTGACACTGACATTCTCATTTTTTTAATTATTTCCATAAACAGAGTTCTCCAAAAGTGCTAGGTTGTTCACTTTGTTCTTATGTACCAAAATTGGAAATAACTACAAAGAATATCACCTTCAGTCCACTTACCACTGTGAACTTAAAAAAAAAAATCCTAAATCCTTGAAGACCATAGCATTACTTTGGAGCCACTTGGGTAACTCATTAAACAGCTTTAAAAGTTAGCACATTCCTATTTTCCTTCTATTGAAAACAAATTAGACAGTAGAACTAATTCAATTCAGGTAACAAAGAATAAATTTAGCATACTAAAACCTGTATTTTAGAGTAGTGCTTTGTCAGGATGTGTGTTTTACTTTATGTACCTGTGATAGATACATAAAAGATAGCCAAGATATTCTCATCCTAATCCCAGAATGTGTTACTATTTACCTTAGATGGAAAAAGGGACTTTGTAGATGTGATTAAGTTAAGGATTTTGAGATGGACAGATTATCCAGGATTATCCAGATGGGTCCAATATAATCACAATGGTCTTTATAAGTGAGAGAGGAGGCAGGAGGGAGAGAGTCTGAAAAGGAGGTTGAAATAATCCAATTGCTGGCTTTGAAGATAGAAGGAGGTGGGGCTATGAGCCAAGGAATGCCTACAGTTTCTAGAAGCTGAAAAAGGGAAGGAAATAGAATCTCTCCTCCACCAACTAAATGAAACCTTATTATTAACTTCATGAGATTCATTTCAGATTTCTGACCTACAGAACCATAAGATAATGTTTGTGTTGTTTTTAGCCATTACATTTGTGACAATTTGTTGTAGCACCAATAGAAGACAGATTGCAAACATTTATGTCATTTGCTTTATGCAGGAAACTCTAAATTTACCTGCTTTACAATAGTTTTTGTCCCATATGCTGGTAATAAAATAACTGTAGGGGAAAGCAAGCATGAAAGGGAGAGCAGAGAGTTGAATGACTTGTAAAGGCAGCAAGGATGAAAGCAGATTGTAGAGTTTAAATGCATTCTTTTTTTTCCTGGTAGAGTATTGCTTTCAATAACCTCTATTTGTTCAAGGTATATATAGAACACAGTGTGAACTTACAGTTTATAAAATGTACAGAGGTACTTTATTTACATCTTGGTGGTTTCTTATGCCTATGTATAAGAATCCTGCTCAGGGATTTCTGCATTCACTTGCTAACTCTGAGTAGCAAAGCCACTTTGGGTTGCTGCTTTCTGTTTCACCAGGAATCATACCCACCACTGCCATCTTGCTCTCCTCTACTATCATTTCAAAATTTATGCATAATATTGAACCAGATTTTTTACCAATACCTTTTCCATTGCAAATACTGTGTAGAATTTGCCTATTGGCAACAGTAGAAATCGCCAGAGTTTTTGTTAATATTGTGCGTGGTATAGTGGGGGATGGGAGACTATGCAGAATACTTCTGCACCATCCCAGAGAGACAGGGTTGTATGCACATTATTAGTGAGATATAATTGCCCCAATTCAATGGAAGAAGGTGAAGTCCCTTTCTAAAGAAATCACTCTTTGCAACTTTTAAAGATTTAGGCTTTAAAGACCACATATGTAGGCTGTCTTCATGTCCCACACTCCATTTACCATCTATCATTGGACCACTTTTTTGTTTTTGTTTTTGTTTTCTCTCCTGTGCCTATTTGGGGTATTAGTCGCTAAAGATAGCACACAGTTAAGAGGAAGGTAACTTGAAGTACAAATTCCTGAGAGTAAATATCAGGGCTTGAATAAGAAGAAAGGAGAGACAATAGAAAAAAATGGCTTTTGCAGAAGGAGACTCTGTTCTTTAAAAGCTAACACACTTTTTCACCTTCCAAGCTAAGAATTATAAAAACATCCTTCTGTATCCTTCTGTTAAGCAAATAACCTGATACTTACACTTATCCTCATTCTCAACTTTTTTTTCCGCCCTGCCCCCCCCCTCACCCCTTCTCTCTGCAAACCGACCTCCAGTGAAACACACATATAAATACATGGTCACTCCACATTCATACCTCTGCCAATTCTTCCCTCACATGTAAACTTTAGGAAGTTCCACTCTAAATAGTTTTCAAATCCAAGCTGCCACTTTGATTTCATCAAATCAAGCCCTTGTTGAGATCAAACCTTTGAAATGAGAGAAGATTTTTAATCCATTTACACCAGATGGAGTCCAACTCTCACAGTCTTGAGAGCTGCAGGATTAGGATTTCTCAAACTCTTTCCATACTCTTATCTCCCAAATACCCAGCATATTTTACAGCTACTTTAATCAAATTGTATCAGCACTTGCATTTGAACAAAATCAGGGAAAGAATGTTTTCTGTAAACCAGCCTTGCTGTAACTATTGGTGTACTTTAGTGACAAAACGCTGCCTTTCTCTACCAGGATCAACAAATAGAGATGAAAACAGGGCTTATTGAAAATAAACCTGAAGCTAAGCCTTTCAGAGAGGGGTGACAAAGTTGTTTTTTTTTTTTTTTAATGATTGAGATTATGAGAGATATTTTTGTAATAACTTAAAACATTTATGTGAGAATAAAAGAATGAAAATGGCAAGCTTCTTCAACCATAGCTAGTGAAATTCTGAATTTAAAAAAAGCTTTGTCTAAAGTTACATTGTGTTCATTTTCTCAGCAAGACAGAAATATCGTTCGTCATATAATTTGCCTTTGATATTAGTAGCTTACTAATGGCACCTTAAAGAGATGTTAAATTTCTGGTAGCTGCCAGTTACTCAGCAAAGTCACTTCCCTTTTCTTCTGCTGGCACTTGCCAGAGAACAAAGGTGGTAATTTATGTTCTCTGATTCAAATTACAACCCATAAGGTAATTTGTGAAGTTATGTGCTACACAAACAAAGCCACATAATCTAGGCTTGGGAGCAAAAACCGATGGGCATGAGGAGTCTGGGTGTTGTTGCAGGTGAGCGGCATCTCAGTCACTCAGAATCTATGTAACAAGCACAAGTGCATCTCCAGAGCCTGTTTTATGACTCCTGAGATGTGATCAAAACAGTACCTGTGAGAAGGAGCCCTCGGGTGGTGAAGGCTCTTTGTCATTTGTGACATTTACAGACGAATCTCTTCCAATATCATCTTAAGCTTAAGCAGATATATGCTAGATTTAAAACATTTAGTGTTTTAGGATGAACAGGCAGTTGGGAGCTTATACATAACAGGCAATATATGAAAAATATCATGCCTTAGAAATGTAGAACCTTGTCACTTGCTGGCTAAGCACAACAGTACAGGGGAGAGTGAAGAGCTAAGCAAATAAGTAGGGAAGAAAAAGGGGTGATCAAGAGTATCACTGAGCAGTTGACAGCTTAGGTTTTCATTAGGAGAAGAACCCTGAGGAATTTTATCCCAGTGAGCTTCAATCCCCAAAAGTCTGTCTCTTGGAAGGTCAAGGTGCATGGGAGATTGCAGCCGACTTGATGGGTCCACCAAGTGTCTCCTCAGCCTCCTCTATGTCAAAGTACTTCAGCCTGATACCCAGGGCAGCACCTTGCTGGGGAGCTGCTGGAACCACGGAGCTTGGTGCCCTTTAAACATGGCACAGAATGTGGGTCATGAGTAACACTATCCTTTCTCCCCTTAGTTGGGGTCATTTTGCAGTAGATGTTTTATACCATTTCTAGAGCCTTATGATGAGGTTATGAATCAGTTATCTTTGGTATTAGCTGACTTACTAATGCAACCTTTTGTGGGTTCCTTCCCTTTCCTGTGTCACCTCCCCATGCCTGTTGCATCTCCTTACATCTCAAAAAGTCAAAAACAAAAACTATATGCTCTTAAACCACATCTCAGGTTCTGCTTCTCAGAGGAACCCAACTAATAGTTGAGAACCTTTTAGAATCATTACAAAGCGGGATTTGGTTCCCTAGTCCTCAAGTGGTAACTCGAAATGGGATATAAAGAAAGGTAAAAAATGAAGAAGATTAGAAACAAATTGGGGACTGGAGGACTGGGTTACACCATGTAGGGGTTGTGAGAAAAAAACCTTTCCTGAGCTAAAACTCTGCATGTATTCCTTACTAGGCAGACACCATGGGCAAAAGGCTCCTTTACCAAGCCTTCCTTCTAAAGTGTAGACAGTGCCTTTGCTTGGGAGTCCTTAGAAAATATGTGTTTACAGGGAGAGTGACTCCCAGTGGGTGTGCCATTCTTGATGCCCCTTCTCCAGCACACTCTGCACATCTGGATGGTTGCTCTGGGCTCCCCCTGGTCCATGATACCTTTCTTGGTGAATGCCCAGCTCAGAAGAGCAGAGAGACTAATACGTGAGAGACACCCTTGACCAGTGGAAAAGATGGAGCCCACGGATCAATGCCCCTGTCCTCAAGCAGAAGTACCTGGAACACTTCTCAGGAAGTCTAGGTGGAATTGATCTACATTGCCCACATGGTGACCTTGACAATTCACCCTTATGTTGGCCCTCCTTCTGAGGGTCACACCCCAAATTATCTGCTTGCACCCATGTCCTTCAGCATCTTCTACTGGTGAGAATCCACACTAATGCAGGTGAGTTGGAATTTTTTAAGGTAGCATCATATTTGAGATACTGCTATGCAATTAGTAGACTTCAATGAAATCCTGGAAGACCACATTCATTTGAACGTGAGTACCACTATGGTGTCTGCCTGAGAAGCTCCCCTTCTCTGCGTGCGCTTCTGGGTAGCTCACACCATTCTTTAGTTCGATTCCCTCTTTGGAAAGCCTTCATACCTGCTTTGCAGCAGCCTGAGGATCATAGTTGCTATTGTTCATTCACTAAGTCATGTCCAACTCTTTGCAGCCCCATGGAATACAGCATGCCAGGCTCCCCTATTCTTCACTATCTCCCAGAGTTTGCTCAGATTCATGTCCATTGAGTTGGTGATGCTATCTAACCATCTTATCCTCTACCACCCTCTTCTCCTTTTGCCTTCAATCTTTCCCAACATCAGGGTCTTTTCTAATGAGTTGGTTCTTTACACCAGGTGGCCAAAGTATTGGCGCTTCAGCATCAGTACTTCCAAAGAGTATTCAGGGTGGTTTTCCTTTAGGATTGACTTGTTTGATCTTTTTGCAGTCTAAGGGACCCTCAAGAGTCTTCTCCGGGACCACAATTCGAAAGCATCAATTCTTCAGTGCTCAGCCTTCTTTGTAGTCAGTGGCCCTGACCCCACAGCAGGCCACTATCAACCCATGCCTCCACCAGAAACTCCCAAACATACACAGGCAAGTCTGGCTCAGTGTCTTCTGGGGTTACTGCTCCTTTCTCCTGGTCCTGGGGTTCATACAGTGTTTTGTTCATGCCCGAGATTCTCGTTTCCCCAGTCCTGGGTAAGTTCTGTAATCAAATCCTGCTGACCTTCAAAGTTAGATTCCCTGGGGATACTCAGTCCCTGTGCCAGATCCCCAGGTTGGGAAGTCTGTTGTGGGGCCTAGAACTGTCATAGCAGTGGAGAACTTCTTTTGTGTAATTGTTCTCCAGTTTGTGAGTCACCTGCCCTGTGGCTCTATAGTGGGGCTAATGGTGACCTCCTTCAAGAGAACTTATGCCGCATGCTGAGCCTCCCAGGACTACTGCTGCCAGAGCCCTTGTCCCCACGGCAGGCCACTGCTGACTCATGCCTCCTCAGGAGACCCTCAAACACTCGAAGTGTATATTGTCACCCTACTTATTTAACTTATATGCAGAGTACATCATGTGAAATGCTGGGCTGGATGAAGCTCAAGCTGAAATCAAGATTGCTGAGAGAAATATCAACCATAGATATGCAGGTGACACCACCCAAATGGCATAAAGCAAAGAGGAATTAAAGAGCCTCTTGATGAAAGTGAAAGAGGAGAGTGAAAAAGTTGGCTTAAAACTCAACATTCAAAAAATGAAGATTATGGCATGTGGTCCCATCACTTCAAGGTAAATAAATGGGGAGACAATGGAAACAGTGACAGACTTTATTTTCTTGGGTTCTAAAATCATTGCAGGTAGTGACTGCCACCATGAAACTAAAAGATGCTTGCTCCTTGGAAGAAAAGTTATGACCAACCTAGCCAGCATATTAAAAAGCAGAGGCATTACTTTGCCAACAAATGTTCGTCTAGTCAAAGCTATGGTTTTTCCAGCAGTCATGTATGGATGTGATAGTTGGACCATAAAGAAGGCTCAGCACTAAAGAACTGATGTTTTTGAATTGCGGTGCTGGAGAAGACTCTTGAGAGTTCCTTGGACTGCAAGGAGATCAAACCAGTCAATCCTAAAGGAAATCAGTCCTGAATATTCATTGGAAGGACTGATGGGGAAGCTGAAACTCCAATACTTTGGCTACCTGATGCGAAGAACTGACTCACTGGAAAAGACCCTGATGCTGGGAAAGATTGAAGGCAGGAGGAGAAGGGGACGACAAAAGTTGAGATGGTTGGATGGCATCACTGACACAATGGACATGAGTTTGAGCAAAATCAGGGAGATAATGAAGGACAGGGAAGCCTGGTGTGATTCTGTCTATGGGGCTGCAAAGAGTTGGACAGAACCGAGTGACTGAACAACAGCAACAGCTTTCCTTATGGTCCAGCTATCACATCCATACATGACTACTTGAAAAACCATAGCTTTGACTATCTGAATCTTTGTTAGCAAAGTGATGTCTCTGCTTTTCTGTTTTTTAATTTTTTTAAATTTTATTTTTAAACTTTATAATATTGTATTGGTTTTGCCAAATATTGAAATGAATCCACCACAGGTATACTTTTCAATACACTGTCTAAGGTTTGTCATAGATTTCCTTTCAAGGGGCAAGAGTCTTTTAATTTCATGGCGGCAGTCACCATCTGCAGTGATCTTGGAGCCCAAGAAAATAAAATCTGCCACTGCTACCACTTTTTCCCCTTCTATTTGCCATGACGTAATGGGACAAAATGCCATGATCTTAGTTTTTGAATGCTGAGTTTCCAGCCAGCTTTTTAACTCTCCTCTTTCACCCTCATCAAGAGGCTCTTTAATTCCTCTTCACGTTCTGCCATTAGAGTGGTATCATCTGCATATCTAAAACTGCTAATATTTCTCCTGGCATTCTTGATTCCAGTTTGTGATTCATCCAGTCTGACATTTCACATGATGTACTTTGCATAAAAATTAGTTCTTTGGGGAAAGGAGAAGGAAGGTTAGGGCTTGTGCAGCCCCCTGCTTCCTTGAGACTTAGATAAAGGGTAGGGGTCCTGGTCTGCACACATGGATGACCATGTCTCTACCCACAAGGCTGAGCTTCAGGGGACTCTCCAATGCCAGGGTACCCATTGTCCTCCAAGAAATAAGGAGTCACTTTGCAACCTTCATATAGGCTTCTAACCAATTATTATTGTTTTATGTTTGGTTCATAGACTAAGAAAATAAAAACTTCTTTCTAGTTTTAGATGTTCCCTCAAAAGCACCTAATTAAAAACTAATAACTATATAAAATGTGACAGTTTTAAATGTTACCATCACAGCTGAGTTTCTATAAAACTCTTTTGTTTTTCACTGTAGAGTGATCACTGCTTCCATGTCAACAGCTTCTTTCAACTTCATGAGGTAGCTTTATTTAATTCATAGCTCTTTAGTGGGAAAACTTTTCCTCAGGTGTGACCCAGGTGGTATGGAGACTAAGGAGTGTGGGCACAGGGGTCCCATGGAGGAGGGGGCCCCTTAACCAATAGACACTGCTCTCCAGGCTCTCCCTAAAATGACTGCTCCTTCCTGCCTTTCACCTCACTGGAGAAACATGATAGATCTGATTTCTCACATTGTAAACATTTCCCCCACCTTCCAGGGAGATGTTGTGAATATGCAAACAGAAGAATGTGGGTTTCTTTATTCAGATAGCATTTAAAATTATTTTTAGTAGAGGAGCCTATATTGAAATGAAGTTAGGATGTAATTTTGTGCCTCTGGATAAGAATATATACTACTGTTGAGAAGTAGAGTGCTATTGAGAGGTCCTATAGGTATCTGGTATGCTCCTTGTGCTGTGTTTACACGTCAGGGAGTGTGAGTGGAGAGATGATGCTCAGAGTTTGCTCCAATTCTCTTTACATCCCCTCTCCCGGGAAGAGAAAAGAGCAGCAGCCACAGCCAGGGCAGTGGTTAACTCTGGAAGGAAACTAAGGTTTGACCACTGCTCTTGACCTGGGAGGGTCATCCGCAAGCACAAGGGCTGCCCAGAGAAAGTGTGAGTTAATACCTGAGCTGCTACCGCAAACTGGGGAGTTCAACTCAGAGGGTAGGCAGGAGAGAGAAGAGGAGGAGGAAGAGGATAAAGAGGAGGGGAACGGAAGCCAAAAAAAAAAAAATGTGGGGGTGGGGTGGAGAACAAAGGGCACCATTTCGATAGCTCTTCTCTGAAAGGCCCATCATCTCCATTTACTGGGGCTCAATAGCAGGCCAACTTGGATCTCTCCCGGGTATGGGATGTGCACTTCTCAGGAGGACCCTGAAAGAGGAAAGAGGAAAGAGGAAAGAGGAGGAAAGGCAGGGAGTGGGGAGGAGGAGAGGCAGAGAGAAAATGAGAGAGAGAGA
>NW_011494629.1:7232155-7312604 GCF_000754665.1 Bison bison bison
GAAAATGAGAGAGAGAGAGAGAGAAAAGAGAGAGAAGAGTAGGGAGAGGGACAGGGGTGGGAAGGAATGGAGAAAAAAAGAGAAAGGGGTGGGGGAGGGGAGAGAAAAGAAAGGGGAAAACCCCCTTGCTGACACGGGGCATAACTTAATTTTCACGGTGCTGGGACAGCTGTATCGTGTAATCTGCCATGGCATGCCATTAAAGCTTCAATGACTTTACTGACCCAGAAGGGAAACTCAGACCGTGGAGAGGCTTTTGAAAAGAAGTGGTGATCTTTCACGATTTATGAGCTTGTCTTAAAGAAACAGACTCCACTCACTTTAAATTAATCACCCTTTCCAGGGTGCATAGAAATCGGGGTCTCTGTGCTGTGCCTGCAGTGGCCTTGAGAGCCGGTCCACCTCCACCCCGGTGGAGGTGGTGTCGGTGATGGCACAGGTGGAGGTGATAAGAGGCTGCAGAGGTGAAGGTGGTGGAAGAGAGGATTTTCTCGGTGGTCGCTTTCCCGAAAGGAGACTGGCGCCCCCGCGGTGGCCAGGGAAGCGCAGAGGGGACAGCGGGGCTGCAGGCACTGTAACTTGCAAAGGAGGAACACAGTGTCCTTGGGAGGCTGGGAGGTCAGAGCAGGGGTAGCTGGCAGGGGGTGGGAGGAGGGCATGTGTGTGGTGGGGAGAGGCCTTATTCACGTTCTTGGACTTGCATTCATTGTGCAAGAAGAAAAAAGAAACCAGGAGAAATATAAGGCATTTCACACCCTGATGAAATGCGAGACCTCCCGTGTGATTAAACTGCTGAAAGGAAAAGTGGAGTATTACCAGACCCACTTTATCCTCGTCATTTTACATATTTCTGAAAACAGAAGGTAAAAAATCTTGTCTTAATGTGCATACATTTAGTTAAGTTCTGGCAAAGATGTATTTCCCCAAAAGGGACCTTTTGGAGAGCTGACAACCCTAAAATAATTAGCCCTAATATCCAAGTAAAGAATCCCATGATTAGAGGTTTTCTTTAACTTGATATCACCAAGCAAAGTACTGCATTTTGCCTCAAAACACCTTTGCAAATCTTTGAGTTTTCTCTGGGCAACTGAATAAGCTCTGCAGAGGACAAAGGAGTCTACAGTGAGTACCCTGCACAACACTCTCCCTTGATTCCACTTGGGGGTTACCTTTTTACCTATTCTCTATGTCAGGGAGTGCTGTGTTTTAACACATTTTGGAGCCTCTTGCCTTTCTACCATTTCACCAACTGACTGCCTTCCAATGACTTCTGATGTAGTGAAAACTATTCAGATCCTAAATAATCTGCCCCTCCATAAAACTTTTTCTGCTGGTAGAAATCAGATCCAGCTTGAAACAATTTTGAGGACAGCAGATAGTCAGTCTGTTCTCCCTATCGTCGGAAAAATGTTGTATCTCGTCTCTAGATAGTGATTAGAAAAAACACCCTTCTTAAAAGTTGGTTTTGGGGCTTCTCTGGGGGCTCAGACAGTGAAGAATCTGCCTGTAATGCAGGAGACCTGGGTTTGATCCCTGGGCCAGGAAGATCCCCTGGAAAAGGGAGGGCTGAGTCCCTTGGACTGCAAGGAGATCTAGCCAGTCCATTCTGAAGGAGATCAGCCCTGGGTGTTCTTTGGAAGGAATGATGCTAAAGCTGAAACTCCAGTACTTCGGCCACCTCATGTGAAGAGTTGACCCATTGGAAAAGACTCTGATGCTGGGAGGGATTGGGGGCAGGAGGAGAAGGGGACGACAGAGGATGAGATGGCTGGATGGCATTGCTGACTCGAGGGACGTGAGTCTCAGTGAATTCTGGGAGTTGGTGATGGACAGGGAGGCCTGGCGTGCTGCGATTCATGGGGTCACAAAGAGTCAGACACGACTGAGTGACTGATCTGATCTGATCTGACCCACCCCACTATTCTTAAAAGATGGCATTGGTCCATATTTTAAAGTTTGGTCACAGTTAACAGACTTCTAAGACTCATACACCAAGATGATGGGAGAGAACAAAAGCAGTGGCAACAACTCTTGGTCTTGTGGAATGCTCGAGCATGGTGCCACTGATAGCATAGCCCTGCATCCTCAGACACGCCCTAATGCTTCTGAGTTGTCAGCAAGGTGGTACATCTCCTGATGACTGTCATGGGTGGGGGTGCACTTCCTTCTGTCCACCACCAGTCAGGGTTTGATTTCAATTTTGCATTTATAAGCTCCAGTCCTATCACAATATTGATGAAGAGTCTATGCACTTTATACAGATTTCATAGTTATTCTGTTTGCATTGCAAATTAGGCAGGCAGCATGAGGGAGATCTCTGATGACAGGTTTTTATTCCTGATGGAGAATAAGACTTACTCAAGAAACTATAAATATAGAGCCTTGCCTGATCTAGACACACTGGGTTAGGTCTTTTAGGGTGGGGCCAAGGCAGCATCACTGAAAATTTTTTTAATGTACTGAGGTGACATTAACATAACATTAACCAATTTAAAGTTAGATGAACTGTTGTTCATTTAGTACATTTAGTAAGCACCACCTGTATCTAGTTCCAACATATTCCATCACTCCAAAATAGAACCCAGCTCCCATTAAGCACTTTCTCCTCTTTCCACCTCCCTCCAGCCCCTGGCAACCACCAGTCTGCATTCTGTCTCTATGGATTTACCTAGTTTGAGTATTTCATGGAAATAGAATCATACAGTATGTGATGCTTTGCATCTGACTCAGGTATGTGTGAGTCGTGTGACTCACACTCAGGGCTATGCTATCCCTTCTCACATGTGAGAAGGGATGTGTTACAGCCGGAGGACTCACAATGGTCCCTGGAAAGATAGAGAGAGCTTTTTCTTTGAAAAGTTTTCAGTTTGAATTATTATCAAACAACTTTACACATCAACCACAAAATAATTAATAATTCCATTTACTTTATAATCCACCTTACAGCAACAATTTAAATTTCTTTATGATCTCTGGATTTTTATGCACCTATGTGGATTTAACTTACTGCAATGATAGAATACATTTAAAATTTTGCTCTCCTTGCAGATACTATTGTTTTCTATATACTTTTATGTGTAGCTAATATTTACATTTGTTTACCTCTTTCGGCTGTTTTATAATATGCGTGAATGTGTGCTCAGTTGCTGAGCCATGTAAATTTGTATCAGGGCAGAATTTGTCTAGACTAGAAATGGACCACACGGTATTTATTAAAGAACATGTGACCAGTGGTTGTCCTCAGTCTTTTCTCTGGAGATATTGGCTGCACTATAACAGGACTTGTCTGTTGAGGAGATAGTAATCAAAAGCATTGAGAGTTGCTTCCTTTCCTTTCAGATTTTCTGGAATTTTCTCATGCTACATAGAGATCTTAGACTTGGTGTGGAGCTCTGTTTTCACAGATTTTCTGGATCAAGAGGCAGAGCACTGACTCAGTCTCAGGAGCCCTAGAATCTCTAATATTAGTCTCCCCTCTGAGCCACCTCCTTTTGCATCTCTGGGATAGCGCTTCCTCGGCATCTCTTGGGCTCTTTTCTCAATGACCTTGGCTTGCCTCTAGCAGTGGTTTCCAATGGCAGTGGCTATGGACCCACTTATATGAGACTTTGTAGCTCCAATATCCAACACCACCCTGACTACAATTTCTAGACCTTTTAATTCAGACTCTTGGTATAAAGATTTGATGCCTGGTTCCATACAGCGACACATCACTTTGGTCTAATCTGATATGGCCAAGAATGTCACCAGGCATAAACACAGCCACTTAAGCTATCTCTTTAGCCATTTTCCCAATGGCGTGGATGCATTGGGCAGGCATCCCACTTCAGCAGTTATTATTATTATTATTTTTTGGCCTTCAACTCATTCACTTGTTTATTCATTCATTCACTCAAACAAAATTTAGTGGATATTTGCTTTCTGCAGGGTGCTAGCTGGGCTCACCCATATAGTTACGAAAATGAATAAGACACTGGCAGACATGCACTCAGGTGGCAAGGAAGGTGACCATGGTGTAGGACTCAGATGAAGTGTGGTGGACCCATATTTGCACAGGTCTGAGGGGTATCAAACATCAAGGTATATTCTGGGGACTGTAAGCAGCCTGTTTGGGGAGCAAATGCACGTGTTACTAGGGGAGAGCTTGAGAGGGCCAGAGCATGAGGATTTCATATGCTTTATTAAGTAACTTAGCTCAAACTTTAGCCCTTTTCTAACAGTTGGATCACAGACTCCTCCAGGGAATCAGGAAGGTGTTCCTGGAGATCAAGTCATTAAAGACTTTATAGGATACATTTAAAGTTTTATTAAAAATAACCAACAAATGTGCTATTGCTTTCATTCTCTTAAAAGGGTGGTGAGCATGACTGATAATTAGTGGAGGCCAATGACTGTGCTGAAAACTGTCACTTGGTTTGAAAGTTGTTTGGCTTTTAGTCATGCAAAGTCTATGGATTTTTGGTTTGAGGAGGAATTATAAGGAACAAAGGTATCAAAACATGACAGACTAGTGAGGAGCATAAATTTGAAAAAAATTCTCAAAAATCACCTCCAGATGATCATCACCATGTCAGTTTTTTTCGGTCTGACAAAAAAAAAAAAAAAAACACCCTTCAGAATACACTGTGGAAAGAAGACATTGGTGTTTATATCCAATTTAGCTTTAAAGATTCCTGACACTCATAGCATTTCATTTATATACTGGTTGTAGGCAGTGATCCGAGACCTTTTCTTTTCTCATATCTTAGAAGCCAAACAGAAAAATTATTTTAAAAATCAACACCATCATAATTTTAATTGCAAAATTCAAGAGTTCCAAATATAAGGCCATTAAGAGACTTTTTGAGAAGGCAATGGCACCCCACTCCAGTACTCTTGCCTGGAAAATCCCATGGATGGAGGAGCCTGGTGGGCTGCAGTCCATGGGGTCGCTAAGAGTCGGACACAATTGAGCGACTTCACTTTCACTTTTCACTTTCATGCATTGGAGAAGGAAATGGCAACCCACTCCAGTGTTCTTGCCTGGAGAATCCCAGGGACAGGGGAGCCTGGTGGGCTGCCATCTGTGGGGTCGCACAGAGTCGGACATGACTTAAGCGACTTAGCAGCAGCAGCAGCAGCAAGAGACTTTTATGTCAATTGTGAAGCTGTGACAAGTTAGTTCAGTTTAATCTGCAATGTAAGATGTATTTGTACCCAAACCAAATCAAATATAGCACATCATTTAGTAATGTATTCATCAACAAACAATGTTTTTCCTTACAATTAATTTATAGTCATCTGAGGACTTGGGTCATATTAACTGGGAAAAAGTCAAACCGTATCTTAACATGCTACTGATGTTAGAAATGAATTTTATGATTTGTACAAATATACTTATATATAAAATAAATATTTTACTTGAGATCACTTTTATCACTTTCATAAAAAAATCAAGTAATGATTAAAAATGTTCTAAGAGGCTCTGTTAGATTACATACTAGAATGAAAAGTGTTCTGTTTAAGTGACACAAGTTGGAGCTGCTGATGAGGTTAATGGGAAGACAACAGAAATTTTAAACAGGAGAAGGATTTGACCCAAAAAGGGCCCTTGGATCCTCTCCTGGTGTTAGTGCTATTACCCTCAACTCTGTTCAAAGGCAGATTTCAGAGTGTATGCAACAACATTTACCAGAGGAGAGTCTGATGTTAGAAAGTGTCCCTACTCCCTACTTTGAGATGGATTGAAGTTACACAATTATATGCACTTTTGTTGGGGGGAAATTGCAAGGGTACCGCTAAAAGGAAGTCCTTACATTATCTTGGTCCAGGAAACTTCAGCACATCTTGGAGTTGGTGTTTTAAAATGTGAGTTTGGTTGTCTTTCAGGAATGGTAAGGTCAACAGATCAGATAATGAATATCAATGGATAGATAGTTACTCTCAGTTCCCAACAGGAGAGGGCATGCCACACTACCCAGGGCCATGTGGGAAAGCACCAGGGTCAGGCTGCAGGCAGGGGAAGCAGGAGGAAAAGGTGGACAAGGGCCTTCACTGAGGTTTCTGCAGGAAGGAATGGGCGAGGCAGTACAAGCAAGTTTACGATTGGCTTGTTTGAGTAATTGCAGTGGACACAGGGGGGTAGGGAGTATCTATCATTGTCCATAACCTGGCTCTGGTGTGATTAGGGAAGGGAAATAGTGGCCTGGAGTGTAAGAATCTAATAAAGGTGGAGGTGAGGGCACGGGTGGGAGTAGATATGGGCTCTGAATTGGTTAAATTGCCTTTGAAAGGCATTCTCACTGGTATATCCTTTACTGTCTCAAAGGGCAGTCGCACCAGTGTCAGTCAGGCCTCATGATGTCAACACATCAGAAATGCAGAAATAAAAAAATCATGATTAACACAGCTGGTCACTTTAAAGCCACTGAATAAATGCCAAATCTGATGACTTGGACTGACTCTGATGGTGTGTAGAGGGCAGGGGAGTGAAAGGCAGATCATGAACTGTAGTTCATCTCAGCTCCTCTGCATAATCCACCAATGGCTTCACCTTAGTCACAAATGCATATTAATCTGTATGACTGTGCCAGTCATGTGCATGACTCTGTCCAGTTTCTTTAATAGCACGGAACCCAGAATTTCTTTGTCAGATGTGGGCAGAGATTGTGCTGGTCAGAAAATAAATTTGGGCCTGCACAAGCCAATTCTGGCTGAAAACGTCTGTTATTGCCTGTTAGCTTCAAGGAGTGACTGCTCTTCCTTTAAGTCATGTGTGCTCCTCCGTAAGTGGTTGCACAGCTATAATGTTCAAAAAGATTTCTTGAAGCAAGGACAGAGCAAAAGAGAAGACATGTAGGCAGTATCTTATCAATTTCTGGCTTATAAAATGGAGATCACTCATCTTTAGCCTGTGATGCCCTCCAGGGGTCCCCTTCTGCCCAGAGCCCAGGTTCTGCCCAACGACAGAGACCACCTCTAACCAGCACTACCCAGGAGTGAAATCCTACACATTCAAGTTTCTCAAAGTAAAAACCAAGAAAAGGAGCCTACTTTGTCCCTTCCATCTATCTTAGTCCCAATCTCCCAATTCCTGTCTCCTATCTAAAGAGTCCAGTCTTTATCTGGGTGAATGACCTCATCATTAGGATGATTCTTTACTCATAGAGATTTCACCTTACTCCTTCAGGTCTCAGAAGAACAAATGTATCTCAGTAACACATAAAATTCAGAATTCTAAGCTGACCTAGTTCTCTGGTGCCATGTCCTATATCATCCCTGGAACTTGTGACTATGATGAGACAATCACCCCATGATCGGGCTATGCTATATAGATGGCACAGTTGGCACTAAGAAAGGCAAACTATCCTCTGTGTGCCTGACCTAATCAGGTGGCCCTCAAAAGCAATTAGACTCTTCCTGGTGAAGTGTACCTGGGATCTGACATAAGAGTGAGTCTTCATTTCTGGCTTTGAAGACAGGAGGGGCCATATGGCAAGGATTGTGAGCAGCCTGCCGGAGCTGAGAGCAACTCCCAGTTGATAGCAATGAAACTGGGAACCCAGCCATACAACTGCAAGGAATTGGATGTGAACTTGGAGGAGGGCACCAAGCTCCACTTAAGAATACAGCCTGGTAGATACCTTGATTTTAGTCTGTGGGATTATACCTAGTCACAGTGTCTAGGTTCAAGATCTGGGAACTGAGAAATAATAAATGATAAATGTTTTAACCATTACACTGGTAGTAACTGATTATGCAACAACAGAAACCAATACCAAGTCCAACCTCCTTGAATGATGTGCATCTAAACAAGTCATCTCAGTTTAGTTAGTAAGTTAGTTAGTTCAGTCAGTTAGTTAGTTTAGTTAGTTAGTAATTGCTCAGTTGTGTCCGACTCTTTGCAACCACATGGACTGCAGCATGCCAGGTTTCCCTGTCCATCACCAACTCCTGGAGCTTGCTCAAACTTATGTCCATCGAGTCAGTGATGCCATCCAACCATCTCGTCCTCTGTTTTCCCCTCCTCCTGCTGCCTTCAATCTTTCCCAGCATCAGAGTCTTTTCCAATGAGTCAGTTCTTCATTTCAAGTGGCCAAAGTATTGGAGCTTCAGCTTCAGCATCAGTCCTTCCAATGAATATTCAGGACTGATTTCCTTTATGATTGACTGGTTTGATCTCTTTGAGATCCAAGGGACTCTATGAAAAGGCAAAAAGCAAGTCATGGTCCACATAAGCTGTTGCCAAAGAAGAATTGATGATAGCAGGTTGTGTTGTAAAACGATTCAATGTACTCTGAGATCTACCATGAAAATGACGGCTGGAGTCTCTTATTTACAATACAAAATCTATTGCCTCTTCCTACAGAGTTGTTTAGATGGGTTTAAGAACAGGCAAAGCACCTGAGTGAGTATCACTATGCATCATGATTTCCAAGAAAATGTCCAAAAGGATGGTAAAGAGTGAAGGGAACATCTTGAAGTGGATTGTTGATGGAGACTGTCTACAAGATTGGCTGGATTTCTCTGCTTTCTAGATAGTGAACAAAAGCAAAAGTCTTATTAAACTACTCATCAGTTGATGCCTTAAATCCACTTCTTTTCAAACAATAATGAAATTTAGAAAGTATTCTGGGTGATGCTCTTTGCTTTTAGAAAGAAAGTGAAGTCACTCAGTCATGTCTGACTCTCTGTGATCCCACGCACTGTAGCCTACCAGGCTCCTCCACCCATGGAATTTTCCAGGCAAGAGTACTGGAGTGGATTGCTATTTTCTTCTCCAGGGGATCTTCCCTACCCGAGGATTGAATCCAGGTCTCCTCCATTGCAGGCAGACGCATTACCATCTGAACCATCAGGGAAGCCCCTCTTTGCTTTTAACCCTTGTCCAAATGTATTGTGTGATCTGCCCAGGACCTAAGAGTTGGGTTCCTGACACTATGATTGGGGTCAAAAGACCCTGTGTCATACAAGAATAAATGGAACCATGTGGTATCAATATATTGACCAGAGACATAGGGTGGGGGGAGGTTCCTCTCATGTGAACTTGACAATAAACAACTGGTTACCAGTCTTTTCTAAGCCAACATGTATTGATTTGGTGATGTTTGCAGGTGTAACTTAGGTATACCCAGATGTTCTAAGCCCTATGGGCAAGGATGAGATATGTTGTGGGTTGTGGGCAGTTCCCAGTCCCAGTCCATTGAATTACTACTTTAGAGAGCCTTATGGCATTTGTTTTCAGCTAAATTTTGTGCAGATGATATCACTCTAATGGCAGAAAGCAAAGAGGAACTAAAGGGCCTCTTGATGAGGGTGAAAGAGGAGAGTGGAAAAGCTGGCTTAAAACTCAACATTAAAAAACTAAGATCATGGCATCTGGTCCCATCACTTCATGGCAAATAGAAGGGTAAAAAGTGGAAGCAGTGACAGATTTTATTTCCTTGGTCTCCAAAATCACTGTGAATGGTGACTGCAGCCATGAAATTGAGTAACTGAAATTATTGGTGCATGTTAAAAAATAAATGGGAGATATCCTCACCACCATCACCATCACCAACCATCACCATCATCACCAACACCATCACCTTCATCATCACCTCATCACCATCACAAGCACCATTATCACCACTGCCATCATCATTACCTGTTATCACTAATTATCACTATCATAATTATCACCCATCCTCAGGCATCACTGTCACAAGTATCAACATCAGCATCACTACCACCATCACTAAAATTATCAACATCATTATTCAAAGTGAAAGCTTGCCACCGTTTAGTCTATTTTATTTCTTCTAGCTTGAAGATTACCCAAAATGTCAGACCACCAAGAAAAAAAGGCATAGTCAATATAAAAAAGGCCTGATGGATGTGGTTATTCCTTTTCTAGCTTTTCACGCCAAGGTCATTGAAAGTGAAAGTGAAAGTTGCTCAGTCATGTCCGATTCTTTGTAACCCCATGGATTATACAGTCCATGGAATTCTCCAGGCCAGAATACTGGAGTAGGTAGCTATTCCCGTTTCCAGGGGAACTTCCCAACCCAGGGATCGAATCCAGGTCTCTTGCATGGCAAGTGGGTTCTTTACCAGGGAAACCCTCCAAGGTCATTGCTATGATATGAATGTTTACATCCCTCAGTGTGGTGGTATCAAGATGTGGGCCTGTGACTTTCCTGGTGGTCCAGTGGTTAAGAATCTGCATTTCCAATGCAGAGGATGCAGATTTGATTGCTGGTTGGAGAACTAAGATCTCATATGCTACATCACTTCAGTTCAGTCACTCAGTCGTGTCTGACTCTTTGCGAACCCATGGACTGCAGCACGCCAGGCCTCCCTGTCCATCACCAACTGCCAGAGTTTACCCAAACTCATGCCCATTGAGTCAGTGATGCCATCCAACAATCTCATCCTCTGTCATCCCCTTCTCCTCCCACCTTCAATCTTTCCCAGCATCAGGGTCTTTTCAAAAGAGTCAGTTCTTCGCATCAGGTAGCCAAGGTACTAGGGTTTAGGCTTCAACATCAGTCCTTCCAATGAACATTCAAGACTGATCTGCTTTAACATGGACTGGTTGGTTCTCCATGCTGTCCAAGGGACTCTCAAGAGTCTTCTCTAACACCATAGTTCAAAAGCATCAATTCTTTGGCACTCAGCTTTCCATATAGTCCAACTCACACATCTATACATGACTACTGGAAAAACCATAGCCTTGACTAGACAGACCTTTGTTGGCAAAGTAATGTCTCCGCTTTTTAATATGCTGGCTAGGATGGTCATAACTTTTCTTCCAAGGAGCAAGCATTTTTTAATTTCATGGCTGCAGTCACAATCTACAGTAATTTTGGAGCCCCCCAAAATAAAATCTGCCACTGTTTCCATTGTTTCCCCATCTATTTGCTATGAAGTGATGGGACCAGATGCCATGATCTTAGTTTTCTGAATGTTGAGCTTTAAGCCAGCTTTTTTACTCTCCTCTTTCACTTTCATCAAGAGGTTCTTTAGTTCTTCTTCACTTTCTGCCATAAGGGTGGTGTCATCTGCATATCTGAGGTTATTGATATTTCTCCCGGCAATCTTGATTCCAGCTTACGCTTCATCCAGTCCAGCATTTCCCATGATGGGCTCTGCATATAAGTTAAATAAGCAGGGTGACAGTATACAGCCTTGACGTACTCCTTTTCCTATTTGGAACCAGTCTGTTGTTCCATGTCTGGTTCTAACTGTTGTTTCCTGACCTGCATACAGATTTCTCAGGACACAGGTCAGGTACTCCCATCTCTTTCAGAATTTTCCACAGTTTATTGTGATCCACACAGTCAAAGGCTTTGGCATAGTCAATAAAGTAGAAGTAGATGTTTTAATGGAACTCTTGCTTTTTTGATGACCCAGCGGATGTTGGCCTTTTGATTTCTGGTTCCTCTGCCTTTTCTAAATCCACCTTGAACATCTAGAAGTTCAAGGTTCATGTACTGTTGAAGCCTGGCTTGGAGAATTTTGAGCATTACTTTACTAGTGTGTGAGATGAGTGCAATTGTGCAGTAGTTTGAGCATTCTTTGGCATTGCCTTTCTTTGGGATTAGAATGAAAACTGATCTTTTCCAATCCTTGGGCCACTACTGAGTTTCCCAAATTTGCTGGCATTTTCAGTGCAGCTCTGTCACAGCATCCTCTTTTAGCATTTGAAATAGCTCCACTGGAATTCCATCACCTCTACTAGCTTTGTTCATAGTGATGCTTCATAAGGCTCACTTGTCTTCACATTCCAGAATGTCTGGCTCTAGGTGAGTGATCACACCATCATGATTATCTGGGTCATGAAGATCTTTTTTGTATAGTTCTTCTGTCTATTCTTGCTACTTCTTAATATCTTCTGCTTCTGTTAAGTCCATACCATTTCTGTCCTGTATTGAGCCCATCTTTGCACAAAATGTTCCCCTTGGTATCTCTGATTTTCTTGAGGAGACCTCTAGTCTTTCCCATTCTATTGTTTTCCTCTGTTTCTTTCCATTGATCACTGAGAAAGGCTTTCTTATCTCTCTTTGATATTCTTGGGAACTCTGCATACAAATGGGTATATCTTTCCTTTTCTCCTTTGCTTTTCACTCTCTTCTTTTCACAGCTATTTGTAAGGCCTCCTCAGACAGCCATTTTGCTTTCTTGCATTTCTTTTTCTTGTGGATGGTCTGATCCCTGTCTCCTGTACAATGTCACAAACCTCCGTGCATAGTTCATCAGGCACTCTATCTATCAGATCTAGTCCCTTAAATCTATTTCTCACTTCTACTGTATAATCATAAGGGATTTGATTTAGGTCATACCTGAATGGTCTAGTGGTTTTCCCTACTTTCAATGTAAGTATGAATTTGGCACTAAGGTGTTCATGATTTGAGCCACAGTCAGCTCCTGGTTTTGTTTTTGCTGACTGTATAGATCTTCTCCATCTTTGGCTGCAAAGAATATAATCAATCTGATATGGGTGTTGACCATCTGGTGATGTCCATGTATAGAGTCTTCTCTTGTGTTGTTGGAAGAGGGTGTTTGGTATGACCAGTGCGTTCTCTTGGCAAAACCTTATTTGCCTTTGCCCTGCTTCATTCTGTACTCCAAGGCCAAATTTGCCTGTTACTCCAGGTGTTTCTTGACTTCCTATTTTTGCATTTCAGTCCCCTGTAATGAAAAGGACATTTTTGTGGTGGGGGGTGGTGGGGGTTGTGTTAGTTCTACATGGCATGGTCAGAAAAAAAAGTGAGGCCTTTGGGAGGTGATAAGATTGTGAGAGGGCTTCCCTGGTGGCTCAGATGGTAAAGAATCTGCTTGCAATGCAGAAGACCCGGGTTTGATCCCTGGGTCGAAAAGATCCCCTAAAGAAGGGAATGGCAGTTGACTCCAGCACTCTTAACATAATAAAGACCTTGGTTACTTTTGTTGTTATTCAGTTGCTCAGTCCTGTCCAACCCTATGACCTCGTGGACTGCAGCATGCCAGGCATCCCTGTCCTTCACCAGCTCCTCAGACAACCATTTTGCCTTTTTGCACTTGGTTACTTTACAGGTACATAAAATTTTGTGCAACTACTTTGCCTTTTGGCAGTGTTCCGCAGAGTGGCATATAATTCTTATATTTGCTTCAAAATTCCAACTAATTTTCTCCTGGAACAGAATAGATTGGTGGTTAATTGAACCTGCCTGCATTAGCATGACTTATACAGTTGTAGGATTTGGGGGGCTTAAGGGATCTTCAAGATGATCCTTTTCAATCTTTCATCTCTCTGATGAGAAAACTAAGCTTTGCAACAGAGTGTTACTTTCCCAGGATAAGAAAGTAAAGCTAAGATGGAAATTCTGACTCTTAAACCCCAATTCAGTGTTCTTTCTTTTTTATAATCTAACTTTTTTAATAATCTAATTCTTACTGTGGCTATTTGTACTCTCCTGGAGTTAGTGAGTCTGTATAAATTCCAAAAAAGTATACATGGTATATGTGTTTGCATAAATGTTGAGAAATATTTGATCCCTGAATGTACTTTAAAATAATCTGACTCATAATGATTTTTTAAAATTTTTTATTTCTATTACTATTGATGCTATTCTATTTCTTGTGGCCATTCTTTTCGCTCAGTAACTTCCTAAACAAAACAAATGTGACAGGTAAATTATTAAGCTATTAGTGTGTGTTCTTCCATCTCAGTATCATTCCCTCTGTTCCAAAAAGGACTCTTGACTCCCTCGCCACAGGAGAAGACGAGGAAGCATAGTCAAGAAAATGGAGGTAAGAGGTCTCCCTAAAGAGAAAGAGATTAGGTGATCTGGTCCATGGGCCTATGGTGAGGATGACGCAAGCTTCGAAAGGATGGCTATGGGTGATTCTTTGGGATAGACAAATACTCCCAGCTCATTTTCTACCCAGAGGGGAACCAAAGATGCTAGACTTCAGAACACCTTATTGTCTTTCTTGGCCATTGGGACCTTAGCTTTAACCAAAGCCCAAATACCAAAGCTCCTTCATCCCAGCATTTAGGTCTGATTGTGATGCCTAAGTTGTTGGGGAACCCTATAGCGTGTCTGTGGAAAGCCTTGTGTTAATTACGTATTGCTATGGGAGATGCGTTCGAATTGATGCTTTTGTATTGATGCTTTCGTATTGTGGTGCTGGAGAACTCTTGAGAGTCCCTTGGACAGCAAGATCAAACTAGTCAGTCCAAAAGGAAATCAACCCTGAATATTCATTGGAAGGGCTGACACTGAAGCTGAAGTGCCAATACTTTGACCACCTGATGCAAAGAGCTGATAGATTGGAAAAGACTCTGATGCTAGAGAAGACTGAAGGCAGGAAGAACAGGATGACATAGGATGAGATGGTTGGATGGTATCACCGATTCAATGGAAATGAGCTTGAGCAAATTCCAGGAGTTAGTGAAAGATGGGGAAGCCTGGTGTCCTTCAGTCCATGGGCTCACAAAGAGTCTGACTCAACTGAGGGACTGAACAACAACAATGGGCCAAACCACCCCTGGACTTAATGGCTTAACATAACAAAAGGTCATTTATTTTGAATACGAATCTGCACTTTGAGTTGATCTCTGCTGGAACAGCCTTCCTTAGGGAGAATCTAAGAGAATCTACTTACAAAACAGGTTACTCAATTGGCTGAGGGTTTGGTGCTGACTGTTGGCAGTGGATATGACTGGTGATGGAAGTAAAGTCTGATGCTGTGAAGAGAAATATTACATGGGAACCTGGAATGTTAGGTCCATGAATCAAGGCAAATTGGGGGTGGGCAGCAGGAGATGGCAAAAGTGAACACTGACATTTTAGGAATCAGTGAACTAAATGGACTGGAATGGGTGAATTTAACTCAGATGACCATTGCATCTACTACTGTGGGCAAGGATCCCTTAGAAGAAATGGAGTAGCCACCATAGTCAACAAAAGAGTCCAAAATACAGTACTTGGATGCAATCTCAAAAACAACAGAAGGATCTCTGTTCATTTCCAAGGCAAACCATTCAATATCACAGTAATTCAAGTCTATGCCCCAACTAGTAATGCTGAAGAAGCTGAAGTTGAATGGTTCCATGAAGACCTACAAGACATTCTAGAACTAACACCCAAAAAAGATGTCCTTTTCATTATAAAGGACTGGAATGCAAAAGTAGAAAGTCAAGAAACACCTGGAGTAACAGGCAAATTTGGCCTTGGAGTACACAATGAAGCAGGGCAAAGGCTAATAGAGTTTTGCCAAGAGAATGCACTGGTCATAGCAAACGCTCTCTTCCAACAACACAAGAGAAGACTCTACACATGGACATCACTAGATGGTCAATACTGACATCAGATTGATTAGATTCTTTGCAGCCAAAGATGGAGAAGTTATATCCAGCCAGCAAAAACAAGACTGAAGGCTCACTGTGGCTCAGATCATGAACTCCTTATTGCCAAATTCAGGCTGAAATTTAAGAAAGTAGGGAAAACCATTAGACCACTCAGGTATGACATAAATCAAATCCCTTACGATTGTACAGTGGAAGTGAGAAATAGATTCAAGGGATTAGATGTGATAGAATGCCAGAAGAACTATGGACAGAGGTTTGTGACATTGTACAAGAGACAGATCAAGACCATCCCCAAGAAAAAGAAATGCAAAAAGGCAAAATGGTTGTCTGAGGAGACCTTACAAATAGCTGAGAAAAGAAGAGAAGCTAAAGGCAAAGGAGAAAAGGAAAGATATACCCATTTGAATGCAGGGTTCCAAAGAATAGCATGGAGGGATAAGAAAGCCTTCCTCCGTGATCAATGCAAAGAAATAGAGGAAAACAACAGAATGGGAAAGGCTAGAGGTCTCTTCAAGAAAATCAGAAATACCAAGGGAACATTTCATGCAAAGATGGGCCCACTAAAGGACATAAATGGTATGGACCTAATAGAAGCAGAAGATATTAAGAAGAGGTGGCAAGAATATGCAGAACTATACAAAAAAGAACTTCATGACCCAGATGATCATGATGGTGTGAACACCGACCTAGAGCCAGAAATCCTGGAATGTGAAGTCAGGTGGGCCTTACAAAGCACCACTATGAACAAAGCTAGTAGAGGTGATGGAATTCCAGTGGAGCTATTTCAAATCCTAAAAGAGGATGCTGTGACAGAGCTGAACTCAATATGCCAGCATTTGAAAACTCAGCAGTGGCCCCAGGACTGGAAAAGATCAGTTTTCATTCCAATCCCAAAGAAAGGCAATGCCAAAAATGTTCAAACTACTGCACAATTGCACTCATCTCACACACTAGCAAAGTAATGCTCAAATTTCTCCAAGCCAGGCTTCAATATTACGTGAATGATGAACTTCCTGATGTTCAAGCTGAATTTAGAAAAGGCAGAGGAACCAGAGATCAAATAAACAACATCTACTGGACCATTGAAAAAGCCAGAGAATTCCAGAAAAACATCTACTTCTGCTTATTGACTATGCAAGAGCCTTTGACTCTGTGGATCATGACAAACTGTGGACAATTCTGAAAGAGATGGGGACACCAGACCACCTGACCTACCTCCTGAGAAATCTGTATGCAGGTCAAGAAGCAACAGTTAGAATTGTACATGGAACAACAGACTGACTCCAAATCAGGAAAGGAGTATATCAAGGCTGTATATTGTCACCCTGCTTATTTAACTTATATGCAGGGTACATCATGAGAAATGCTGGACTGGATGAAGCATAAGCTGGAATCAAGATTGCCAGGAGAAATATTAATAACCTCAGATATGCAGATGATACCACCCTTATGGTAGAAAGCGAAGAACAGAAGAGCCTCTTGATGAAAGTTAAAGAGGAGAGTTAAATAGCTGACTTAAAGCTCAATGTTCAGAAAACAAAGATCATGGCATCTGGTCCCATCAGTTCATGGGAAATAGATGGGGAAACAATGGAAACAGTGACAGATTTTATTTTGGGGGGCCCCAAAATTACTGTAGATTGTGACTGCAGCCATGAAATTAAAAGACCCTTACTCCTTGGAAGAAAAGCTCCAACCACACTAGCCAGCTTATTAAAAAGCAGAGACATGACTTTGCCAACAAAGGTCTATCTAGTCAAAGCTATGGTTTTTCCAGTTGTCATGTATGGATGTGAGGGCTGGACTATAAAGAAAGCTGAGCACCAAAGAATTGATGCTTTTGAACTGTGGTGTTGGAGAAGACTCTTGAGAGTCCCTTGGAAAGCAAGGAGATCCAACCAGTCCATCCTAAAGGAAATCAGTCCTGAATATTCATGGAAGGATTGATGGTGACGCTAAAACTCCAATACTTTGACCACCTAATGTGGAGAAGTGACTCGTTTGAAAAGACCCTGATGCTGGGAACTACTGAAGGTGGGAGGAGAAGGGGACAACAGAGGGTGAGATGGTTGGATGGCATCACCGACTCAATGGACGTGAGTTTGAGTAAGCTCCAGGAGTTGGTGATGGACAGGGAAGCCTGGCGTGCTGCAGTCCATGGGGTCGCAAAGAGTCAGACATGACTGAGCAACTGAACTGAACTGAACTGAAATCAAGATCTGGGTAAGAGTTTCCAGGCACAGATATGGGGAAGGAGTGGCCCCCTGACCTGGGTCCTTTTAGTCCTGGCAGCTTACTAGAGGATTAGCGGAGGGGACTCATTTGAGTTTTTAGAGGAGAGTTTGGTAGGGTGTGAGATTGGGGGTTGGTTAAAGTGGCAATCCACCCCCACCACAGAGTCTTCAAGTGAAGTGACCTCCCTACCTGTATAAATTTGGGCCACATTAGTTTCCTCTTCTGTAACTGAGGCAATTAGTCTATCTGTCTGTGTACAATTCAAAGATGAAACTAAACGCGTCTAGCACAGAGCAAGTGGTCGGTCAGTGGTAGTCAATATTAGCCATTGTTAGAGAATGGAAAATTATTGAAAACTTTGAAGTTGGGGAGTGATGTGAACAATACCAAGAAGCAAGATTTTTAAAAGATGAATGTTGACAGCAGTGTAAACACTTCAGAGGAAGCTGTGTTGGGGAGGAGGCCGTAAATGAAGAGGCAACTCCAAAAGTCCAGGAGTACTGAAGGCAGAATTTATAAAACCTGGGGAGTGTATGGAGGAGGTTGAGACACACAGGATGATATATCCTCCCAGGAAAAAGTCAAAGATGATGTTAGGGTACATGTTCTAGGTGACCATGAGAACGGAGTGAAAAGGCTTGAAAGCAGAAAGTACTCCACTTACCTCCTCATGCCCCATCCCCATCCCCACAAACCAGGAGATACTGGAAAAGGATCTATATTCAGGCTGTTCCTTGGGTTACATCCACGGCATGTTCATTTAATCATAAAATACTGGCCACAGAAGGTGTTGTAGTTCATAGGCCACACACTTCCAAGTATTAGATAAAACTTGAATAGTATGTCTTTTATCTTGCTCTTTTGCAGTAGAAAAAAAGAATATTGAAATATAAGAAATGAATAAAACCAAACAGGAGTCCAAAATAAGCTACCGAAATGCCTAAAGAGATAAGTAAGCTTCAGAAAATAAACATTTTACCTATTTATTATTCCCCCTACAGAGTTACCATCAAGTAACCCTTTTGAACCCTTTCCTCCCACCTGAACTTCCTCAAGATCATGAAATTTCCAACAATGGGGCTGGCTGGCCAAATGGAGAAGTCGAGGAATGAATATCCTTATGTTTCTTCCTCTAATACAGCAACGTATCTTTCCAAAAATTCAATAGTTTCTACCTCAAGGTAAATATATCATATTATAAGTTATTTCCTTTTATATTTGTTTTTCCTGAAGTGCTTTGAGATCTCCAACAGAAAGCATGTGAATGTTGTAAATTCCTGCTGTCATTGGTCGTATACTTAATATGATGACACTGTTTTAGATTTTTACCACCTTCTGTTAAAAAAATCAAATTATTGACTTCTGTGTAATTTTTCCTGTGGTTCCCTATAACTTTTCATTTAATCAAAATATTTACATTTGTATTTTTAATTAATTCACAGATATTTACAGATTTGTTGGTTGCTTTTCCAGACAATAAGGTAGCAATGATTATTTTATGAGTGAAATCGTGTGAACATTTTTATAACTCAGAGTATATACATGAAAGGAACAAGGGACAACAGAAGGAAAATTGGTTTTCTATTTCTTATTTTAATAAGTTATAGAAATACAAATAGTAGGATGATTGCCAGCATTATCAACATTAATTTACTGGGTGTTGAATATACAAAAAGAAGATAAAGAACAAAGTAAGGAGGGGTCTGAATGGCAGGAATTTGTTAATATCTGTAACACTGCAAATTCATATTTCCCTTGAATGAACAGTCCTCCTTTAGGGATGTATCCTATATGCTTGTAAGTGATCAGAACGTATGGGCAAGTAACCAGAGTTCCCAACTCTGTGCCAGCCAGAGGAGAAGAAAAGGATATATTGGTGTCTCTGAGTGAGGTAGGGTGGGGAAGTGGTCTGCAGTTATGACCCAGGATGGTAAGAGAAGAGTAGAGGGAAGATGGTTGACTTCAAGCAGCTAAGAACCATTGCGGTTATAGGAATTAATTAATTTCCAGGGCTATGCTGCTCAGACCAGATGTCTGTACCAGGATCTCTGAGTAGAATTGACAGGGAGGAAAATATAGCTCATCCCTCATAATAACTACCCCTTCCAGTTTCTGTATTTGATGCCTTGACATCTGGGCACTGCATGGACTGCCCCTCCCAGGGCTAGCTAATTCCTGGAGAGAGCAAATGATTTGCTTATGAGTGTGCCTTTTATATGCAAACCCAGCCAGTCCAGAGCCCAAACCCCAACCACCTCCTTTATGGGGCTCTTATATTCTGGGCAGCTATCCACCTACCCTAATTACCCAAAGGCCGGGTACCAGCTCCTTTGCCCACTGAAATTATTCAAACTAGCCAATAATAAACCTACAGACCCTGTCCACCAATCACTTCCTGTGGAAACTGCAATAAAGACTCTTGCCCACATGTCCCTCTCATTCCATCTGCCTCCTGAGCAGCCCTGGTGATTCCCTGTGTGGCCCTCTGTGGTATGCCATGCCCACTGTTTCTAAGAATCTGTGGGTATGAAAACTTTTTTCATGACAGTCATTTCTGTGTCTGTGTGTCTTGTTGTTCAGTCACTAAGTTGTGTCCAACTCTTTGTGACCTCATGGACTGCAGCACACTAGGCTCCCTGTCCTTCACTATCCCTAAGAGTTTACTCAAAGTCATGTGCATTGAGTCAATGATGCCATCAAACTATCTCATCCTCTGTCACCCCCTTCTTCTCCTGTCCTCAATTTTCCTCAGCATCAGGGTCTTTTCCAATGATTTGGCTCTTTGCATCAGGTGGCCAAAGTATTGGAGCTTCAGCTTCAGCATCAGTCCTTCCAATGAGTATTCAGAGTTGATTTCCTTTAGGATTGACTACTTTGAGCTCCTTGCTGTCTAAAGGACTCTCAAGAGTCCTCTCTAGCACCACAGCTTGAAAACATCAATTCTTCAGTGCTCAGCCTTCTTTCTGGTCCAACTCTCATATCCATATATGACTACTGGAAAACCCACCTTTGTTGGCAAGGTGATATCTCTGCTTTTTAATATACTATCTAGGTTTGTCATATGTTTCCATCCAAGGAGCAAGCATCTTTTGATTTCATAGCTGCAGCCACACACTGTCCACAGTGATTTTGGAGCCCAAGAAAATAAAATCTGTCACTGCTGCTACTTTTTCACCTTCTATTTGCATTGAAGTGATGGGAGTGGATGCCATAGTCTTAGGTTTTTCAATGTTGAGTTTTAAGCCAGCTTTTTCACTCTCCTCTTTCACCCTCAAGAGTCTCTTTAGTTCTTCTTCACTTTCTTCCATTAGAGTGGTGTCATATGCATATCTGAGGTTGTTAATAATATTTCTTCTGGCAATCTGGACTCCACTTTTGATTCACCCAGCCTGGCATTTCACATGATATACTCTGCATATAAGTTAAATAAGTAGGGTGACAATATGCAGCCTTGTCATACTCCTTTCCCAATTTTATGTGTGTCTTAACATATTTAAACAAAACAAGTCTTGGGGGCCTTGTAGGACATATATTGTTGCTGGTGGTGGATTAGTCACTATGTTATGTGTGACTCTTGCAATCCCATGGACTGTAGCCTGCCAGGGTCCTCTGTCCATGGGATTCTTCAGGCAAGAATATTGGAGTAGGTTGGGTTGCCATTTAATTCTCCAGAGTATCTTCCTGACCCAGGAATCAAACCGAGGTCTCTGGCATTGCAGGCAGATTCTTTACCGAGTGAGCTATGAGGGAAGCCCCTAAGTTAACCTTAAAAATGCATTCTAACATACAGTAGGTACAGACAAATACTGTTTGATTCCACATATATGAAGTACCTAGAACAGTCAAATTCATAGTCACAAAGTACACTAATAGGTGCCAGGGCCTGGACCAGGGCAGCAGTGGGTAGTAGGAGGTAGTAGGAGGAGGGGGAATGGGGAGTTAGTGTTTAATGGGGACAGAGTTTTAGTTTAGGAAAGTGAAAAATTCAGGAAATGAATGATGGTGAGAGTTGCACAACAATATGAATGTATTTACTGCCTCTGAACTGTACAGTTAAATATGGTTAAAACAGTATGCTTTATATTATGTGACTTTTGCCACACAAAAAAAGAACATTTAAAAATATCCCTGTAAAGAACTTTCACATGACTAGAACTGTTTAGAAATGAAATGGATCTCCATGAATAGAGCAGTTCCTGGTTCTAAAGAAGAGTAATCAGAAGTCAGCAGTTCAGAAAATGAATAATAGATTATGTGTGTGTGTTGAGGAAGGAAATTAGATGTCTTAGATAACTTTTAAGTTTCCTCTTGTGTGTATTATTCTGTATAATCAGACACATCCAGCTTAAATGCTTGGTCATGCTACTTATTTCTATGCTTATACACTTCAGTTCAGTTGTATACCATGTTTGAGAGAATGTGTAACATGCTGCTAGCATTTGTAAAAGAATAAACATGAAATTCAATATCATGCTCTCCTGTCATGAGTAGCTCTACTGTGTGTCATTTTGTAAATCCCTAACCTGTCTTTGTCTGGCATGATTGCCTCAATACACCGGTGGTACAGCTGAGGTGGGGAGCTTGGTGGGGAAGGGAGGTCAGTGTTAACTAAGCAGGTTAACAAGAAGCATTGACTCTCATCAGGGTTGGGTTCTTCTTTCATCTGGAACTCCTGTGAAAAACTTCTTACTGTTTGTTACAAAATCACCTCCAAGATACAGGACAGAGGCTCTTGAGTCAGAGCCAGTTAGAAAAGCCAAAATACGTATGGGAGGAAGATATACTGGAGTTTGGAGTCAGAAGTAGGATTTGGTGGAAGTGTCAAAGTTGAGCCTTTAGAACCTAACAAAGAGGAGATCAGAGCTAAACTAAGTTGGGTATGTGCATGCTAAGTTGCTTCAGTCGTCTCCAACTCTTTGTGACCCTATGGACTATACCCTGCCAAGTTCCTCTACCCATTGGATTCTCCAGACAAGAATATTGGAGTTGGTTGCCATGCCCTCCTCCTGAGGATCTTCCCAATCCAAGGATCGAACTCATGTCTCTTATACCTCCTGCACTGGCAGGCAAGTTCCTTATCCCTAGCCCCCCAGGAAGCCCCCCCAAAAATTGATTAAAAGCCACTGAATACATTCCTGTGAAACTTATGAATTTGGGATTCCCTTGGCTGATGGGTAAGCATGTGATTCCTGAGGGTGTCAGGTTGGCCCAAATGGTCAGTGAAGGCAAACTGAACACCTGTCTTACGTTAGGTTCCTCTGGGAACACATTCTAAGCTGAATGTTTACTGGGGAGTGTGCTTAGGATTAACATTTGTAAGGGGGTGAGGGGAGCAAGATGGGGCAGAGGGAGTAAGTTGAATGGTGATATGGTTCAACCAAGACCACAGCTGGTCCTACAGGTAGTTCTGGAACTGGGGTGGCTGTTTAGAGTTGCCTTGGATGGAGACAAGGAAGTTGGGCCTTTGTACCTTCTTGATGGATTTGGGCTATCTGGGAAAGGCAAAGGCAGTTAGTCCATGGACATGCAACTGTGAACATCAGCAGCCAACTCTCAGGACAACTAGGTGAGTGAGCACTTCAGTCCTGGAGTGGGATCTGGGTGACACATCCACTCAGCATCCCATGAAATAGAAAACTGGCACTCTCCTATTATTGTCTCAAAGCAGTGTCGAAAATAGTAAGCTCTGCTGGACCAGGAAATGGAATGGTCCAAACCTGTCAATGATGAGCTCTCCTAGCTCTTATGAAGTTTAGAAGAATCCACATGTGATGGGGACTCGTAACCCGAGGAGGTTCCTCTAACTAGTAGCAGCTGACTTGGCTCAGCTGTCTACTGTGCCACGGAAGACAACACTAGTGTCTGGCTGGGGAGGGTTCCAATTACTAGTGAAATGAAAGAGTGAGGTAGTCACCTGAAATGTGCTCATCGGTTGCAATTCATCCTTCCTGCGAATCCTTAGCATCATTTCCCAGGTTCCTCTGACTTAAAAGCATGATCATTCAAATCAAGATGCAAAATGATCAATTGGAATTCCTCTACTGCTTCCATGCTTGCCTCCTGCCCCAGCCTCCCCAGCACACATGCAGACAGACACATATAAGTACAGTACTGTTCTACCATATCCTTAATTTTACAGATCTCCTGCTGAAGTTTCTGACTAATGGTAAGTTATTTGTTCAGAAAGATTTTATGGCTCTCATAAAATGTCAATTACAGTTTTAAAATAACTTGTAGTTTTTCTGTAACATGATGCTGCCATCTTGGTTCCCAGAGGGTGTATTAAATTCAAGTAGCAATAACAAATCATTTAAGCAATAAATAAATAACCTGAGACAGAGTGTTGTTAAGAGTTAATAGTCTCCCATACACTCAATAGAGGGTGAGGCTTCACTCAATTAAAGTGACCCCGGGAGGAGGGGGCGGCCAGGGGCCAAACTGCACCCAGTCATTTTGTTGGAGGTATTCAACCCGCACACATTCATTTCCTTCTTTATGTTGTCTCTTTTCAGCAAGGAAGGCTCTCTGCAGTCCCTGGGTCCAGAGAACAATTACGGTACAGTCTCAGAGAACAGAAAGAAAACTGGGGTCATAAATATGTTAAATGAGTGCGTGGGTTTAAGTGGCTTTGTAAATGGAACACGGAGGGAACCTTAGACTAATTAATGAATATGAAGCAGTGGGAAAGCTGGGGGGTTTGGGGGACAGTCTTGTTGTAGGGTGAGGATTCTACAACTGTATCATTATTTTCCCCCAGGAAGGCGCACTTTTTTATTTTAGAAATATTTTTTTAAGATGTCAGAGTGTCTTGATGGAGAATACCAGATGTGGGTGAAAAAAGAACATTTGAAAGAGAAATCCTATTTACATTGTATTTTCTCTAATAAAAGCTTGGCCTAAAAGGATGATTTTACAGATTTTTAAAAAGTGTTATCCTTGTATTTTAAGAGGGGAACATCAAAAAAGAGGAGAAATTTCATACTTTTTATATGAAATTGCAGCCCATTCAAATATATAGACTTTTTCCTAGTAAATGGCCTTTGTTAACTAAGTTCCATTTGGATCAAAGCAAAGATTAAGATTTTATGATGTGTGCATTTCCATATGTTCTAAAATATTTTAGTTTTTCTATTTGGATCATTTACTATTTTTGTTCCTTTTTTATGTTTTTAAGAAAATTTTATTTGCACGAATAACTTGGGAGAAAGTTAAAGGATGCCTGTATATCTCATATGACCCCTATTGAATCCACGCATGACTTCTTGAGTTTGGGCTATGTGAGGCTAGCCAGTGCTGGCACTCTGAAAATGTCCCTGAACTTGGAGGACACTCACAGTGTGAGGGCCAGCCAGAGACCAAGAGCCAGACAGAGGCCACAGAAGAGACGCAAATGGACAAAGGGTCAGAGAGAGAAAAGAAAGAATGAGAGAGATTGAAACGGACACACATGCACACACACACAGAGAAGAGGAAGGCTGAGAGACTCAGGGGAGATGGGAAAAGTAGACAGGCACAAAGCCACAGAGGGACACCAAGAGACGAAGAGAAAACAAAAACACAAAACCACATAAGCAACAGAGAAGTGACTGGCACAGACTTCCTTGTTTAATTGATTAAATGGCTGAGCTGTGAACAATGGCCTAAATTGAACCATTGATCTAATTCAGTTGTTAATATACTAAAATGAGCACACTAACTGCTTGTTTGGGGGCTGTTTCAGTGGTCTTAGCTGCAACATTGAAAAAGAAAAACCTTGCCAAAGCCTTTTATGTTGATAAAACCAACTCATTTTATTTTTGTTGCATTCAAAGCTGCAGGATCACTGAATCACAATTTTTATATGGGTTTCACAAATGATGTTTGTTCTTCAACAAGTTTTATTAAGCACCTGTCGTGCTTCCCTGGTGGCTCAGAGGTTAAAGCGTCTGCCTGCAATGCGGGAGACCTGGGTTTGATCCCTGGGTTGGGAAGGGCCCCTGGAGAAGGAAATGGCAACCCACTCCAGTATTCTTGCCTGGAGAATCCCATGGACGGAGGAGCCTGGTGGGCTGCAGTTCATGGGGTCACAAAGAGTCGGACATGACTGAGTGACTTCACTTTCACTTTCACAGGAATGGCAGGATAAAGGTTTTGTGTAAAGAACACAAAAATGCTTGAGGAGCTATAATTGTCCCTCAACTATAAGGAAATGATATTCAGGGTGACATGATAAGCACACGTCAAACTAAATTTATAAGGATAAGAATTGAACAGCATAAGAAACTACAGAAGTGATGTCACAGGAGAAAATTCAATCAATTATCCTAATGAGGGGTTGCTACTGTTGTTCAGTCACTCAGTGGTGTCTGACTCTTTGTGACCTCATGAACTGCAGCACGCCAGGCCTCCCTGTCCATCACCAACTCCCGCAGTTCACCCAAACCCATGTCCATTGAGTCCGTGATGCCGTCCAACCATCTTATCCTCTGTTGTCCCCTTCTCCTCCTGCCTCCTTCAATCTTTCCCAGCATCAGGGTCTTTTCAAATGAGTCAGTTCTTCACATCAGGTGGCCAAAGTATTGGAGTTTCAGCTTCAACATCAGTCCTTGTCTGACAGAATGTGTTCCATTGGAGAAGGGAATGGCAAACCATTTCAGTATAGTTGCCTTGAGAACTTCATGAACAGTATGAAAAGGCAAAAAGAAAGGACACTGAAAGATTTGTAAATTACAATATACTTTTTTTTTTTTTAAGTGTCAACCAGACCAGGCTGGTAAGGTATAGCAAGGGCTGGTAATGTTTGTGGGGATGCAGATATACTCTTTTTCATCACATACGTTTAAAAATATCCTTCAACCTCACAAAGGGATGTGTCTCCCACATTTCATGAAAAACAAGATTTTCTTGTTCTATTTTTCCTTTCCTAATTTTGATAGAGACATGAGTATACAGAAATATTTCTTAAACAAGAGCAAAGCAACACTGTGATCACGTGGCAAATGACAATCAATGGCTCCCTGCTGTGGGGCCTCATTAGGGATTGGTGTGGCCTGTGGTGAACCAGAGAACATCCCTCTCAAGGGAATAGCCACAATGCAGCTTTTTTTTTTGCTACCGTGGAACAATGTCAGCCCAATGTTGCCAGATTTCCTGTTTGTCCAACAGAATTTTATAGTAAAATCTTTAGATTTTTTAAATGTCGGTTAAAACTTTTTAAAACAAAATACCATGAGGTCCAAACAAAATGAGGTCAATTCAGCAGATAGGCTGAGGGTTTGCAAACTCAGCTTTATAGTCAGAATCTTACAGTTTAGCACTTAATTGTGGATTTCCAGTTTTCTTCACTGCTATTTTACAGGGGGCTAATTTCAACTCCCAAACTCTTCACAGTTCCTAGGGCTGGAGATTGGGATAGGAGATTGCAACCTGTATGTGTCTCTGTGTGTGTTTGTGTGTGGGGCGGGGAGGTGGGGGAGTGGGATGGGGTACTTCTCTCCACCTAGTGCCTGCCTCTGTGCTCAATATATGTAACAAATGCATAGCCAACACTATTGATTCTGTACATATAATCAAATATTATTTAAATAAATGTTTCCCAGAAGGCTAGCACACTACTTCACACATCTAGTAAAATAGAGCCTGAGACTCAAACAGAAGTCTAACTAGATGTTACTTTAAGTGATAAACAATGACCCCTTAGATTTTTCTTGCTGCCATCTAGTCTATTAGGAAGCAGAAATACCACTGTTTCTCATAGTGGGCCATCATATTACTCCTAAAGTTAGGTGGAGACTAGATGGATTATTTCCAAATATTGTTCTTTCTTTCTGAGCACACATAGAGACTGTATTTCCCAGTCACATTTGCATTTAGTTTGAGGGTATTTTACTGCATTCTAGGCAAAATAATGTAAGCAGATATTATACACATACTATTTCCAGTAATGCCCATAGAAATCTCCTTCACAAACCTCTGTGCGTTTGTGCTGTCACCTGTCATGTCTGACTCTTTGCGACCCTATGGACTGTAGCCTGCCAAGTTCTTCTGTCCATGGGATTCTCCAGGCAAGAATACTGGAGTAGGTTGCATGCCCTCCTCCAGGAAATCTTCTCGGACCAGGAATTGAACCCGCATCTCCTGTGGCTCTTACATTGAAAGAAGATTCCTTACCACTGAGCCACCAGTGAAGTCCACGCAAACCTCAAAACTCCCTCAATTCCCATGCTACAGCATTTGCAGACACTGTATGTTGAGGATGAAGTAAACATAAAATGGAAGAAGCCTGGATCCCTGAGTCACAGCTTGGAGGAGAGTCACACATGAGCACCATCTGACCTGCATCAAACTGGAACACAAGCAGGAAATAAACATACTTGCATTAAACCACTGTGAATTGAGGGTTATTTATTACAGCAGCCAGCACTACCTAACCTAATACCTAACAACATGTCTTTTCAGAGATGGTCTAGAAAAAAAATTGACTATATGTATAGGGCTTCCCTGGTAGCTTATCTGGTAGAGGGTCTGCCTGCAGTGCGGGACCCAAGTTCAATCCCTGGGTCAGGAAGATCCCCTGGAGAAGGAAATGGAAACCCACTCCAGTACCCTTGCCTGGAAAATCCCATGGACAGAGGAGCCTGCTGGGCGACAGCCCATGGGGTAGCAAAGAGTTGGACACGACTGAGTGACTTCACTTATACGTATAGGTGCTTCAGATCATTCTAATGTTATTAACAACAGCAAATTACTAAGTAATAATATCCTTTATTTAGTTAACAAAACTCATTCACACATTATTTTATTTAATGCTTACCGTGCAGCTCTGTGAAGGTATGCTAATGCTAAGTCGCTTCAGTCGTGTCCGACTCTGTGTGACCCCATAGACGGCAGCCCACCAGGCTCCCCCGTCCCTGGGATTCTCCAGGCAAGAATACTGGAGTGGGTTGCCATTTCCTTCTCCAATGCATGAAAGAGAAAAGTGAAAGTGAAGTCGCTCAGTCGTGTCCGACTCTTAGCGACCCCATGGACTGCAGCCCACCAGGCTCCTCTGTCCATGGATTTTCCAGGCAAGAGTACTGGAGTGGGGTGCCATTGCCTTCTCCGCTGTGAAGGTATAGAATAGGGCTTATTATCATTGGTAGAGATTAGGAAACAGAGATGCAGAAAGGAGCTAAACTAGAGTTATTTTGAGTCCTCATTTAGTCCTCTCTTCATCTACAACTGTTTATGTTTAGCAAAGAATCCCTAAAGAGATTGAAAGGATGCTGAACTTTGTTATCTGATTATTTTCTCATATTCATATTTCAACTTGATACTCACACTTACTACTTGTGCCAAGCCTTCAGAGCAGCTGACATTCTTGTCCTCATGGTAATTCTTATTTCTTCTGTTAGACTTCTCTAAAAAGAGAAGAGCATTGTGCAACTTCATCTCCTCTATATTATGATTAATGATATCTATAAACTTGGATTTTTACAGTGCATTGTATCGCCTGGGAAAGTATAGAATTGCTCAGAGTTTTTCATCCGTGAGTAGAATACATACACATACACAGTAAGTACAATTAGTCATTTTGCTTTGATTTCTATTTCACTTGCTATTGTACAAATTGATAAAGTTTTTCTTTCTTTAAGGCAAAATTTAAAATATTCCATAAATAGGGTGTACTTAAAAAAAAAAGTCAAAAACACCTTCAAAACCATGTTTTGTAGAACAAATGACGTATCAGAAATGAATAAGCTCAGGGGATTTCCAAACTGTTATCTTCAAATGTCTCACTCCAAGGTCATGTATTTGGTCAGGCTTTCCTTGCCCTCTCATTCAAATCTTTTGTAACGGTATTGTTTCATCATGGCCCTAGGCATAGCATAGTGTATACCGCAACTCACTGGTTTCAGTCAAGGGTAATGTTCCCACATACTCCCAACCCCCAACACTTGGCAACGTTTGCTGACCACGACCTGCAGGCTGAAATGTATAGCTTATACAAGCTCAGAGGCGTGTTCAGAGGGCCCCAGGTCTGGTTTATATTCTTCTGTTGCCCTTTATAATTCCTAATCATTTTATTATTGAACTTGTATTTTGTAAGTGAGGTCTGATGTGACATTGGATTATGCGGGTGAGCAGAAGAGATGCACACCATGTGTGTGACTGCCTTTCCTTGCCATCCCCTTCACACTCAACATTCATGATGCCCCAGGGGCACAGAATTCCAGTGGCCTGCCCTGAGCAGGAGTCCAAGAGAACTCCTGGACAGTATACATTCAGCATGTTTCACCTATGATTGAGCAAGCAGAAGCATGTGGAGCCCCAACAAACCACACCATAGAAGGAAAGGGAAAGACAGAACAACCGTAGTTCCTTTTCCTTTCAGACCTTCCTAATTCAGCAGTGACCCAAAGGGAGAGAGCTTGAGTAGAATGGGCCCATATTTTGTGTAGCATATTCACTGTTCTAGGAAAAGTGAAGGGCTTTCCCGGTGGCTCAGTCTGTAAAGAATCTACCTGCAATGTGGGAGACCTGGGTTCCATCCCTGGCTTGGGAAGATCCCTCAGAGGAGGGCATGGCAACCCACTCCAGTATTGCTGCATGGAGAATTCCCAAGGAGAGAGGAGCCTGGTGGGCTGAAATATGAATTGTGTAATTTCAGAGATTCTGCATATGGTGCAAAGGCTCTTACATTTGCATTAAAACTAGTATTCTGCAATATAAAGATGAACAGTGAAATTTATGATAACAATTTAAAGTTTTAATTTTTCTTGTTAGAATGACATTAAATAGCAAATTTCTAAAAACACCATGGCAAGTAGAAAGATAGAGACTGTGGAAGAAGGGGAAAAGCTGTATGTTTAAGCACTTTTTATGTCACATTTTCCCTGCTTTTTGAACCATATTTTTCATTTTGCACTGGATAGCTAGCTGGCCCTACTGGATACATTGTCCCAACTGGACTGGGGATGGTGCTACTGGCATCTAGTGGGCAGAGACCAGAGAGGATGCAAAACATCCTGCAGTGCCCAGAGGATTATCTGACCCCAGAGACTGTAGTGCCCAGAATCAAGAAACCCTGCAGCATTTCAGATCAGATCAGTCGCTCAGTCGTGTCTGACTCTTTGCGACCCCATGAATCGCAGCACGCCAGGCCTCCCTGTCCATCACCAACTCCCGGAGTTCACTCAGACTCACGTCCATTGAGTCAGTGATGCCATCCAGCCATCTCATCCTCTGTCGTCCCCTTCTCCTCCTGCCCCCAATCCCTCCCAGCATCAGAGTCTTTTCCAATGAGTCCACTCTTCGCATGAGGTGGCCAAAGGACTGGAGTTTCAGCTTTAGCATCATTCCTTCCAAAGAAATCCCAGGGCTGATCTCCTTCAGAATGGACTGGTTGGATCTCCTTGCAGTCCAAGGGACTCTCAAGAGTCTTCTCCTACACCACAGCTCAAAAGCATCAATTCTTCGGTGCTCAGCCTTCTTCACAGTCCAACTCTCACATCCATACATGACCATAGGAAAAACCATAGCCTTGACTAGACGAAACTTTGTTGGCAAAGTAATGTCTCTGCTTTTGAATATGCCATCTAGGTTGGTCATAACTTTCCTTCCAAGGAGTAAGTGTCTTTTAATTTCATGGCTGCAGTCACCATCTGTAGTGATTTTGGAGCCCAGAAAAATAAAGTCTGCAGCATTTAGTTCCACTTATAACTTTTGCAAGTAGGTATCAAACCCCTTTGGAAGGAAAGTTATGACCAACCTAGATACCATATTCAAAAGCAGAGACATTACTTTGCCAACAAAGGTTCGTCTAGTCAAGGCTATGGTTTTTCCTGTGGTCATGTATGGATGTGAGAGTTGGACTGTGAAGAAGGCTGAGCACCGAAGAATTGATGCTTTTGAGCTGTGGTGTAGGAGAAGACTCTTGAGAGTCCCTTGGACTGCAAGGAGATCCAACCAGTCCATTCTGAAGGAGATCAGCCCTGGGATTTCTTTGGAAGGAATGATGCTAAAGCTGAAACTCCAGTCCTTTGGCCACCTCATGCGAAGAGTGGACTCATTGGAAAAGACTCTGATGCTGGGAGGGATTGGGGGCAGGAGGAGAAGGGGACGACAGAGGATGAGATGGCTGGATGGCATCACTGACTCAATGGACGTGAGTCTGAGTGAACTCCGGGAGTTGGTGATGGACAGGGAGGCCTGGCGTGCTGCGATTCATGGGGTCGCAAAGAGTTGGACACGACTCAGTGACTGATCTGATCTGATCTGATCTGATCAAACCCCTTTAGGTCATGGGCCATCTCTTTTCTTTCTAATTCATAGAGTATACTTCCTGGCAGTCTGATAGAATTTGATAGAAAGTGATCATAAATACTGTTCTGTTAAAAAATAAAAAGAAATCTTTCAATGTTCTTTGTTAGTTGCTGTCATGACCTTCATCATACATTTATTAAGCAACTTATCCAACTTGCAAACAGTTTGCTGGGATCACGTAAGTGACAAAACTTGAAACAGTAGTCTAATCTCTGTCCTTTGTTATATCATAGATTAATTACTTCTCTCAGAATTGATGTGCAGCTAGAAAGGCATAATTTCAAAAAGATTTTGCCATGCACTTAGGAGGCAAGAATCAGAGAAAGGAAATATTAACTATAGTCACTGGTATTAGAAACTTTATGGCATTTTATCATTGGTTATAAATGGTTATCATTTGTATCATTTCATCAGTGAGCAGTTTGAGACTCAGTGAGGTTAAATAACCCCTGCAAGTTCATGTATCTAAAGAATGTCAACTGAATCAGGAGTTTGTATACACTACTGTATATAAAATAGATAACCAACAACGACCTACTGTTTAGCATAGACTATACTCAGTATTTTGTAATAACATAAAGGTAAAGAATCTGAAAAAATAGATATGCTTTTATATGTAACTGAGTCACTTTGCTGTATACCTGAACTATAGTTGATTATAAATTTAAAGCAAACTGGTAAAATCCAAATAAAGACTGTAGTTAGGTTAGCAATATTGTAAAAAAGAGAGAGAGAACGTCAACTGAACCCCAAAATCAAACTCAGGTCTGTGTAACCTCAAAATATATAACACAGGACAGGTCCTCTCGGTGGCCACACTTCACACCTAAAGGTTAGAATGTGAACCTCTTTTGTGGTTAACCTGTTCAGTCAGCCACCACATCATGTACATGCTCACACCCAGAATTGTGGGTTAGGTTCACGTCTTCTGGAGGTTGAGTTGAATTCCATTCCTATCCCGCCTCTTGTGAAGTGCCCCTTGCTAGGAGGACACACGTCCCAGTGGACCCAGGACACACACTGGGCAGGGAAAGAGGGGCTGCTTGCTGATAAGTGTGAGATGAAGTGAGGGAGGTGAACGGTCAGCACCCACTGTGACCACGGACATGTCCACTGCATTTATTCACCAGGAAGAAGTCAAAATGAAAAGTGGAGAGGAAGGTTAAAATCACAGGAGGCATTTTATAATTCATTATAAAATGACTCCTGTACCATGGTTTTTGGTTCCAAAAGCATTTGTGGAAAAAAAAATTCAGCAAAAGTTCTGATATCCTAGAACACACATCACAAATATCTCAAATGCAATTGTTCCTTGTTCACAGAAAAGCCCGGTTTCAGGCCTGGGCCAGAGCGCCCTCCTTTCCTAGTGTCTCCTTGGCTGTGTACCTGTGCCTGCAATTGAAGTGAGTGTGAAGCAAAGGATTCTGTTTCAAACAACCTCCAGAAGACGTGAAGCTAATATTTTGGGTTTGTGCATGTACAGGATGTAGTGGCTGACTGAACAGGCTAACCACAAAAGAACCACAGCTCTTTCTCTCAAAAAACTTTATTTCTTCTCTTCTTTCTCTTCCACCTCCTCCTTCTTCTCTTAATCAGCTCCTACTAATAAAATACAGGCAAATTAAACATGCATTAATGGAAGACACCAGAGGAAAAGGAACTTCATAACACGAGTGAGACTGAAGGTTCAAATCCGGGGCAAGAATCCAGCCCTGTACCACCTTTTCATTTGAATCCCCCTGCTGCTGACCTGCTTCTCACCCTCTACCCCTCAGATTTCTCCTGGGCACCAGCCAGGATCCAGAGGTATGAAGCTAAACCTGACGGTGAGCACACATATTTGTTCCCATTCATAAGGGTCCATGACCACAGAGAACAGGAAGTTAAGATGCAGAGCACAGCCCTTAATTTGGACTTTGTTCATATGCTGGGTAAGTCCCACTTAGGTGACTGGATTTGCGATTTCATGAGTGAGAGACTCCTAGTTCATGGCTGTGTCACCTTCCAGAGCCAAGGAAGGCAGTGGGTCAGAGACGTGTGCTTTTGTCCAAGATCACAGCGACTCTTGGCAGCAGACCCTTCAGTTCAAGCTTGCTCACTTCGGGAATCCTGCCAAGCCTCGCACTAAATGAAAATGACATCTAACTGGGCAGGGTGGTGGTAGGGGGAACACTTCAATTTACATGAAAGAGAAGGGTGAAATGAGAAAAATTAATTCATTGTTATGTGATAAGTATAAAACACTTTAAAAATGAAGAGACTGCCATTTAATTAAAATAAATAAATTAAAAGCTGGCTTCTCCTTAAAAAGTTACCTTGATGGCTTGTGTGGCCTGGTAGCAGCCGAAGGCAACGTGGAAGCGAGAAATCCATTGTAATAAACCTCTGAGCTTTGCCCTATTAAAAATGTCAGACTAATAAATCACACTTTTAATGACCAATGAGGGGGAAGATCAATAAGTTTGGGGAAGCCATCTATGGACATGTCATATGGTGCTACTTAACGTAAGATCACTGAGGTGGCAAATATTTCACAGCAATAAAAAATTCAATGTTAAGATCCAGATTTAGAGTATTAAGATTGTATTCATCCTTAAGCCAGAAGTCTTGGCTTAAATTCTCCTTTTTTAGGCACTATTTAGTCTTTCAGATTGTACATGTGTTTAAAAATAAATAGCGGTGTGTCTTGTAAATTTCTATTTTCAGAATCTTCGAAATGTAAAACAAAAAAGAAAAGGCTGTTTTATAAACCCGAGTTTTAAAAAAAAGTATTCCTCAATTTGGCAATTATTTAGTATATTGAAACAACAGGAAGTCAGATTAAACAAAAGGGTAGAATTTACTATTGAGGCCATGAATGTAAGGGTATACCCAATGGCCCCGCAGGCTTCAGTGCCAGCAAAGATCAGACTGTCAAATGCAAGGAAAAATAGATCAGTGAAAGAAATAATTCCAGGCTTATAATTATTCTTAGTGACTTTTTCTTCTCTCTTCCCTATACCTCCCTACCCTGAGTTACACATATATTCATGGACATTCTCACTGGGAAAATAAAAAAGCTAATCCCCATATCTTTTATAAGTTATTCATTTTGGTAAAAGTTTTAAAATTGCCTTATTTAATGAGTCTCTCTTCACAAGTACAAAAGATATAAATAAGGTGCAGTGATGGGCAGTAAAGGAAGCCCTTTTGAGGTCTTGGGGAAACTGTTTAGCGAGGATTGAAGACCACTTCTGATGCTCACTCTAAAAGAAATATTTTAAGCAAACCATAAAAGTAGGCTTGACCCTTCCATGGGCCCACCATAAATCAATTGTTAAAGCAAGGGTGAAAACTGGGAGGAGGTCAGAGGTGGGAGAGAGGTCACAGGGAAAGGACAGTGTGAGAACCCACAGCAAAATCTAGAGGGGAGATAGGGCAATCTTTTGGGTGAGTAGCATCATTAATTCAGAACTACACTAATGAAATTATAAGCCATACGAAAACTCCCACAGCAGAACTTAAGACCTAGGGTTGTCAATTATAAGTTCCCTGCTCAGCAAAATGTGGACTGAACCTTTGTTAAAAGTAAATATCAATCCATCTGGCCTTTAAGTCCTTAGGAAATTTCTTTCAAATATGCACGAAGGCTTGCACTTCTGTTTTTGGTTTATCAGTAAAGATCAGATCTTAAAATATACATGTGCTTATCAGACATCAATATCTCGTTCATGGTTTCTCCAAGCATGTAATTTTTGCCATATTCTGGGAAGGTAGCTTTCAACTTTTTCCCAAATTGATCTTCTACTCACAAGCAAAGCTTTGTGATAACCTGTTCATTAAGAGAGAAATTGAATGATGAGATAGTTTGTTGACTAATCTAAAAAAAGAAAACTTGCTTTGTTGAAAATTTTGTACCAAGTGTAGAGTTTGAATGATCTATATTTCTAATCATTTGTTTCCATGGAGTGGAATCAAGTTTGAAGCCTAGACAATTAAAGTGATTCACATTTAAATGAAAGGTGACTTGATTGATTTGTAACGACACAATTTATTTGGTAATAATGACATTCCTTGAGTTTGGCCAGGAAAACAAAGGTTGATTTACTTCCTAATAACAAAGACAAATGGCCCTTCTGCTCCAGCCTCTTCCTCGTTCTCAGCAGCTCAGGGCCAGGTTACAAGTGGACTCTGCTCTGTTCTCCTTCCTGTTAGGGGAGAATTCCAGACAAAATCTTTCAGAAACACATACCACAATGGTACTGATAATGGAAACTAGACAATTGTATACCTGAAAGTTTAAAAAACACATGCTATTTTTTCTACTTGCAATTTCACAATTTGGAATTTAAAACATAGGATCATGCCAGAAAAGTTATATACCTCATGGAAAGCACCTTAACGTCGACATTTGTAAAGATATAGCTCTGGTTAGTGTACATTTTAAAGACAGATAAATATTGGAGTAAGTATTAAATTATGTTGACATTGCTCATATTTTAAAAGAAAATAATCCTTAAAAATGGTTTAGTGTTTTATACTGATGGTTCACTTTAAATAAGATTTTTAAAACACACATATAGGTCAAATAAAAGTAGGGAGTGTCTTCCTAAGATTAGTAAGGAATAACAAAAATAACATAAGGGCAAACCGATTAATAAGATAATCAATTTTTAGCAAATATGTAGTTTATATTTTTATATGATAAAAATCATAGTGTTTTTTTAATTCCCATTTTTAAAATTAAGGTATAATTAACATATTATATTAGTTTTAGGTGTACAAGATAATGATTCAATATCTGTATATATTGTGAAACGATCACCACAAAGAGACTGGTTAACACCCATCACCACACATAGTTGCATTTTTTTTTCTTGTGATGAGAACTTTTAAAACCTACTCTCTAGGCAACTTTCAAATATACAATATAGTACTATTAACTGTAGTTGCCATGCTGTATACTTCATCCCCAGGGCTGCTTTATTTTATGATTGGAAGTTCACACCTTTTGACCTCCCTCATATATTTCATTCACCCTACTCCTCTATTTTATTTTAATATGCTTTTAAATATCCATAGAAAAGCAGAGATGTTTGGAACTTTCAGGAAGCAGAGGCCTTCGTGGAAGCAACATAATATTTATCAACAGGTGAATGGATAAGGATGCGGTGTGTACATACAACAGACTATTACTCAGCCATCCCAAGAGCACAGCACTGCCACTTACAGCAATATGGATGGACCTAATGATGATCAAATTAAAGGAAGTGAGTCAGACAGGGAAAGACAGATACTGTATGCTCTCACTTATATGTGGGATTTAAAAAGTGTTGCAAATGAATCTATTTGCAAAACAGAAACAGACTTGGAAACATAGAAAGCAAACAAAAGGAAGGGAAGGAGAAGGGATAAATTAAGAATGTGAGACTGTCAGATATACATTACTACATACAAAATAGATAAGCCGCAGGAATTTACTATAAGTACAGGGAACTGTATTCAATATTTTGTAATAATCTATAATAGAAAATAATCTGCAATGCATGCATATATACAAATACACAGGGCTTCCCAGATGGCTCAGTGGTAAAGAAGCTGTGTGCCAATGCAGGAGATTTGGGTTTGATCCCTGGGTCAGGAAGATCCTCTGGAGAAGGAAATGGTAACCTGCTCCAGTATTCTTGCCTGAGAACTCCCATGGAAAGAGGAGTCTGGTGGGACTACAGTCTATGGGGTAGAAAAAGAGCTGGGTATGACTGAGTGACTAAATAACAACAACAAACACATATATATGTATCACTTTGCTGTATACCTGAAACTAACACAATTGTGTAAAACAACTATGTGCTGTGCTGTGCTCAGTCACTTCAGTTGTGTCTGATTCTTTGCGACCCTATGGACTGTGGACTTTGGACCCCATGGACTTTGCAACCCTATGCGACACCATGACTCCCCATGGCTCCTCAATCCATGGAATTCTCCAGGCAAGAATACTGGAGTGGATTGGTATGCCTTCCTCCAGGGGATCTTCCCGATCCAGAGACTGAACATGTGTCTCCTGCATCTCCTGCACTGCAGGTGGGTTCTTTACCATTGAGCCACTGGGGAATCCCAATTAACTATACCTCAATAAAATAGAGAAAGAGTTCTTGAGTAACTTGCAAATTTCCCTACTGGCCAAAGTAGCCATAAGAACAGTTTGAGGGAGACCCTGGCTGGAGAGAAGAGGCCAAGTCAGTCAGAGAGATGTCCTAAGGTGATTTTCCAAAGAATTCTTTCTTGCATGAGAAAAATGGAGTAATACAAAAATTCAAGAAGAAAGTCTAATCTCATCTTTGTTCCTTCCTGAAAGCAGAAAACTTTTCCATTTTGACTCTGAAAGGAAGTTTCAAGTAGCTGTGTTCAGGAGCTGACAGAAGAGCTCAGGAACAAATTGTCCTTTGCCTTCCAGGGAGTGTTCACTCATTCAGCACCTGTGCTGTGTACCACACCCTGCTCTCCAGCTCATGACAGGGCAAGGAAGGAGGCAGGCTGGGACACTGCTGTCCCGAGCTTTGGTCCTAATGGAGAGGTGGGAGGATAGAGGACTAAAATGTAAGTGAAAAGGACATTTCCTGACAGTGATAAGAGCTAGGAAAGTGATCAACAGGGCAAAGTGATAGGTCAGGAACACATCTGAGAGCTCAGATGTGCACAGTCAGACAGGTGACCTGTAAGTCATGTTAGCAGGGGGATGGTGTAGATGACTATTCAGTGTAAACAAAGGAAACTTGTTTTGTTTTTAAAAATCGAAGAGGTTCAGGGTCTAATAAATAATATCTAAAATTCACAATGAGTAAATGCCGACATATTGTCATTTGAGTTATTTTTAACGATAGTGGAGAATATGACAGCTGAAGTCGGCTCTCTCACTCTATTTGGCCTCTCTATTCCAATTCTCTTCATGCCTTCCTCCTTTCTGGAGATAATCACTAGCATGACTTTGGTGTGTGGTTCTTCCAGCCCATGTTTATATATTAGAGTCCATATTTTCTGGATGCTAATATATAAATACACATGCAAATATACATAGATTATATATGAGCATATATCTGAGATACACACACGTTTATAATTGAACCAAATGTAGGTCTACTTGCCCATGCACAGTAAAGCCAATCTACTGACACTGGATTGTGGTGAAGGGAAGTGTAGTGTTTATTGCAGGGTGCCAAGCAAGGAGTCCAAGTAGCTAGTGCTTAGAAGACACAAACTCCCCAAAGGCTTCCAAGGAAAAGGTTTTTAAAGATAGAGTGAAGGACTGGGGTGGTCAGGTGTGTGATCAGCTCATGGATGGATGTTCTTGTGATTGGCTGGTGGTGAAGTAATCAGGAGTCAACATCATTAAACTTCTGGTTCCAGCTAGTCTGGGGTTTTCATGCTTGTGGGCAGCATATAGTTAACTTCTTCCACCTGGTGGGAGTTTCAGTATCTGTAAAACAGCTCAAGGGACATGACTCAGAATATTATCCATAGGCCTTGAAGAAAAACTAAAGGTCCTTGACTTTGTTTAATAGCTAAAGTATTATTTTGTCTTCTTTGATTGTTTTCCTTTCTTTCTGCATGTTCTTGCTTCTCTGATAAAATTTATTCTTTGGAACTCAGGGAAGGCCTAGGAGGCTAAAGTTTTCTATGGGCAAGAGGTAGGTGGAGGACATGTGTGGGGGTAGGAAACTGTCCTTGGAAGGCCCCATAGGGTCCTGCTTGGTTGCACATATGTATTCAGTAAGGTGAGTAACTACCAAATTAATACACAACATAAATAGCATTAGGTCATAAACAGAGACAACTAGATGGTAGATATAATGATGACAGCCTCATATGCAAAATAACACAAACATACAAAGTATTCAGCAATAACTTTATGGAGAAATATAAATAAATTTTTAAATGCTGAAAGTTAAAAAGTGAAAGTATTAGTCATTCAGTTGTGTCAGACTCTTTATGACCTTATGAACTATAGCCCATCAGGCTTCTCTGTCCATGGAATTCTCCAGGCAAGAATACTGAAGTGGGTAGCCATTCCCTTCTCTATGGGATCTTCCTGACCACAAGGGTCAACTCAGGGTCTCCTGCACTGCAGGCAGATTCTTTTACCATCTGAGCCACCAGGGAAGTCCAGCTAAGTGCCTAAATCAATGAAAAGAAATATTAAGTCCTTGGAGAAGAAACTAACATCACAAAGATATAAATCCTCCCTTCAACTAATCTATTCAGTTCAGTTCAGTTGCTTAGTCATGTCTGACTCTTTGTGACCCTGTGGACTGCAGCACACCAGGCCTCCCTGTCCATCACTAACTCCCAGAGTTTACTCAAACTCATGTCCATTGAGTTGGTGATGCCATCCAACCATCTCATCCTCTGTCGTCCCTTTCTCCTCCCACCTTCAATCTTTCCCAGCATCAGGGTCTTTTCAAATGAGTCAGCTCTTTGCATCAGGTGGCCAAAGTATTGAAGTTTCAGCTTCAGCATCAGTCCTTCCAATGAATATTCAGGACTGATTTCCTTTAGGATGTACTGGATCCTTCTGGATCTCCTTGCAGTCCAAGTGACTCTCAAGAGTCTTCTCCAACATCACAGATCAAAAGCATCAATTTTTTGGCGCTCAGCTTTCTTTATAGTCCAGCTCTCACATCCACACATGACTACTGGAAAAACCATAGCTTTGACTAGATGGACCTTTGTTGGTAAAGTAATGTCTCTGCTTTTTAATATGCTGTCTAGGTTGTTAATTGACAACTTGAGACAAAGTCCACATATATATTTTAAAAATTTAAGAAGCACAAAGAGTTGACTCATTGGAAAAGACTCTGATGCTGGGAGGGATTGGGGGCAGGAGGAGAAGGGGACGACAGAGGATGAGATGGCTGGATGGCATCACTGACTCAATGGACGTGAGTCTGAGTGAACTCCGGGAGTTGGTGATGGACAGGGAAGCCTGGCGTGCTGCGATTCATGGGGTCTCAAAGAGTCGGACATGACTGAGCAACTGAACTGAACTGAAGGCAATCTTTAAAATCCAAAACAAGAAGAAGTTTGTCCTACAAGGCTAGAAAAAGTATTATAAAATTGCAGAATCGATAATCACATACATTGGTAAAAATACACAAATAGACATTGTTCTTCATTGTATCTTGACAATTTTGTTTATAAGAGCATTCTTATATTGTTACTTCTTCAGTCAGTAAATAATTCATTCTCTAATTTATAATGAATAATTCCACTTTAAAAACGAATGGAAACATTGTAATCTGGCTGATATCTTAAAGTCTCGAAGACAGGAATATCTGTTGATGTCTGTCTGAAGAAAAACCATTTTCTGGTGAGTGACTCAAGAAATGCAGGTAAAATTAACTAGCTTCTCTGGGTCATTTATTTCCTTACATGGAACAGCAAGTTGTATGTGAAATATTACATATTATACATTCTCTTACATACAGATTCTATTAAATATTAAAAAATCATGTGAGTGCTTAATGTCAGACTGTGAAGAAACCCATGATCCTTTACAGCATGTAATTCATTTTACAAAAGAAAAGACTGAAGTCCATGGAACCCAATGACAACAATTCATCCAATGTTTGTCAGTATGGTTCTCAGATGCTGGATAATACCAGGAGCCTGAAGGAATCTTTAAGGAGCTCCTAGGATGAAATCACAGCCAGTATGTGCATGCAAGCAAGCGTGACTTTGCCAGTGAATGCTGCTGATGACAGTTGGACACCATGAGACAAAATTCATCAGACTTACTGGGTGCCTGTGCCCCTACCTGAGATACCTCTATCTGTGTCCACCATTTTCCCAGCCAAGTTTATCCTTGAAAAACAAGTGGTTCTCTTTTCTGTGATTCTCCCTGGAATACTCTCAGAGGATTTTTGCCCATTTTCCTTAATTACCATTCTGCTATTTAAAATTAATCAACTCAAATGACAAGTGCTCAGACCAGAAGCCACCATTTGGGTGATTGTGCCCCAAGTCTTTATTCACATATGATAGTATTATAATAAAACTCTGCTCACTTAATTAAATGTGAAAGTTATCCTTCAATTTTTGAAAATATGCTAGAGATTTTTTTCAAATATTATCCCATGCTGGCTACGCTAGGAACTATGGATTTAACTGACAGTGAAACTGAGGCTCAGGAAGGAAGGTCACCTTCCCAGGGACAGAGGAAGAGAGGACAGAGGCAAAACTCCCATCAAGGTCCAGCTGACTCCAACCCTCTACTTGCTATCTTCCATGACACCAACAGTCAACTCAGTTTAGAGTCTGGGCTCACTTAGAGAGCTACAGTGCCCCCTAAGACTTGGAGCTCTAAAAGACTGGGATTCCAAGGGAACACAGGATGCAATTACCTAGAATTCAATCAGATTCCTCTGTGGTCCTGTGTCCCAGTGTCTGTCGCCAAGCCTCCTGGGCTGCACCGTTTTGCCATGTCTTTGGAGGGTTAGCAGTGCTTCATTTTGTGTCTGCTTAACTTCAAGAAATTCTGCTTACACTTAGCATTTATCTGTCCTGATGATTAAACAGGTGCAGTGTCATGTAAAAGAATAAAACAACAGTTTGTAAAAATAGTGGTGTGAGATACTGATAGAGATACCTTTTACCCCATACCTTTCATTCACTTGGTTCCTGAAAGCCAATATCTTTCCCATTCCTTTATGCTATGAAGCTCATCTTTGCCCCAGTAGAGTCTTAACATTTACAGTTCCTTCTGCCTTAAAATCTGGTGTACAATTTTTCTCAAGGCTGCCTCTTTCCCTTCAGGTCTTGAGTCAAATACCAGCATCTCAGAGGAACTTGCTCTAATCTCCTATTTACTACAGCTTCACAAATATTCTCTACCAAATCCCTTAATTTGATTCTTTCATATCTTTTGTCTCAATATGAAATTATCCTGCTGATTTATTTTCTTGAGGTTAGAGATCTTTCTTCTTTTTCTTTATTGAATCTCCATCACCCAGAATAGAGCCTAGAAAATGGTGGCAGTTCAGCTAACATTTGTTAAATGACTCATTGAGTGATCAAGCAATCACCTAACAAATACAGAGAAAATGATTTGAAAAACCTTTTCGGCTACATTTCTCAGAAAGAAATTTAGAATGAAAATGGGCGGGGGGGAGTGGATCATACTTTTATTCGGTTCCAAAGTCTGGGTCAGTAAATGCTGATTTCAGAGGCAAGAGAAATCTGAGACTCGATCACCTCTGGGTTTCACATCACAGTTCAGAAAACTCCTCTTATAATCATAATGGCCTATTCGGACCCTCAACCTCCCCACTCCTTTGGCATGAGTTCTGGTCCCTGCAAAGGTTGCTATTTACTGGGTTTCGTCAAGCCAACACAAAGTAAATATTTTCAGTTCCTGAATGCTGGCAAGAGCAGAGGAGAGATCAGGTGACAGTGCCTGGGAATCAACTCAATCCCAAGCACCAGCAGCTGGGTTCTGTGCACGCTGGGAGCCCACGATTAAGAACATATGGCCAGGGCGGATTCCCTCCAGCAGCTCTGTGACACGCTGGAGTTTATGCAGCACTAAGGAAGAAATCAACAACAATAACAAATCAAGTATCAGGTGCTGTCAGGCCCACGCATTCTCCAAGGCTTGTAAATACCCCCAAACAGAGATGCTTGTCTTCACAGAAGCACAGGACTAGAGGATGGGTGATGAAAGATGCTCAGCAAGTCAGGAAGAGGGGCAAAAATAGCCCTACAAAAATAGCAAAACAAAGCCTTAGTAGTTCTGAGCTCAAATGTTTAAAAATCACACTTATCGCAAATAAAAATCTCCGAAAGTTGTGCCTGCTGTTTGTTTTTTCTGCCTTAGGAGAACAAGCTTCTGGCATCAGATAGAATACTTGAAGAGCCATCTGAAGTGAAGCCACACTGAGGCTCAGAGTCACATCTCTGTTCTCGAGCAGGGTGGGTGGCAGCTAAGCCCTCCCAGATGCTCTTTTCCTCTTGGCCAACTGGAGAGAGTATTAGGGCTTGCCCAAACAGTCCCCAACAAGGCACTTTTATTTAGTTTCTAGCATGATTAATCTAATTTGTTTTAGGTTCTGGGAAACTGGCTATACTACAAGGTAGCTTCCTGGAAACTTGCAGAAATTTACATCCAAAAATTCTTGAGCACATTAGATATTAAGGGGCCAACTGTATGTGTTTCAAATCAACAAGCTGCTACATAGGTGAAACTGATCTAGAAAAGTTTTATAGTTTAGAGGAAAATTGGGTTTTGAGAAAACAGCTTAGTTTTTTTCAAGTTTTCTTGCTTAGGCTTACCTTTAAAAGATGGCTAGAATCCCCTGATAAGAAAGGTACTAAATCCATCATCAAAAAGGTACAGATAGCACTTCTCTCTGTTGCTGTTTTAACTTTTTAAAAGAATCACTAGGAGTGGAGAAGCTTCTGCCTTAGAAGCTGGCCGACTGCTCTCTGTGCCAAGTGCAGACAGCCAGGATCATCCTAGTGGTGAGGCACAGCCCTGGAATGGAAGCACTCCATCCTGCCTATATGGAAGAGAATAATTGAAAGGGAACAGAGCTCATCTCCAAATGAGAAAATGGACTCCCAGTAATTTTCCTAAAAAAACATAGCCAGTGAAATAATGAGAAAGCCGGTTGGAAAAACTCCATCTCCTGGTTTCCTGTCCGCAACCATCTCTATTCTGAGGCCCCAACAGTTTATTTTGGAGCTTCCCTGGTGGCTCAGATGGTAAAGAATCTACCTGCAATGCAGAAGACCTGGGTTTGATTCTTGCATCAAGAAGATCTCTTGGAGAAGGGAATGGCAACCCACTCCAGTAGTCTTGCCTGGATAATTCCATGGACAGAGGAGCCTATGGAGCTCCTCCGGGAGTCCATGGGGTCACAGAGAGTCAGATACCACTAAGTGACTGACACACGGTTAGATATTCCCAAGGGGTGCAAATCTAGAAGCCACTTTTGGAAGCTCTTTTCCATATCGAAACAGTCCAGCAGGGTAGTTTTATAGGACATGGGGTTTTCAATTCAGGGATTTATGCTCCATCCCTACCCTCCCAAATTCAGAACTGACTTTTAAAAGTATTTACTCATAACTTCCAAAAGTAGCTTGTAAATCCAAACTAAACCTCTAAAAAAATAAGCCACAAACCAAAGCTCTTTCTACTTGCCTTAAACCTTTAGCTATATGTGGAAATCATCTAGACTTTTCAGATGCTTAAAAACTATGGCATGTTTGGAAGGAAATGACCAAGAAGAAGGTATTTTAGCAGGTGCCTATTAGGTTCAATCTTACGGTTGTCCTCTCAAAATGATTTTAATTTTTGAGTCAAGTTTATGTCATAGTCTTAGTAGGAATATAGTAGATGTAGCTCTTCTTTTCTCAAAACAGCTTCTATTTCATAAAGAACAAAAGTTTAACCTTTCTTTTTTGTCTGTGAAATAACTGGCAGTTAAATTCTCTTGACAATGGAAATTTGTTTTAAAGTAAGAAAAATCTTATCACCTACTCATGCAACAAATGGGAGATATTTTTTAAAAATACTTGACAGTATTCAATGTGGAATTTATTGCTTCTTAACATTATACCCTATCTTTTTTCATGTATTCTTTCCAAGAGACAACATTTGTCATGAGTAAAGCATTGTAGTAGATTTCATTCAGAGGATCTGGCATTAAATATAATCATTTACCTTCAAGACCCATTACTTTACCCATGTAAATTAATGCATGGGCTCCAGTTTCTGCTCAATCTTTTGGAAAGCTACCAAATTAAGTGGGAAAATTATGTGAGTAGTAAATCAGATAACAAGTGTTAGTCACCAGTCGTGTCCAACTCTTTGCAACCCATGGACTGTAGCCCACCAGGCTCCTCTGTCCATGGGAGTCTCCAGGCAAGAATACTGGAGTGTGTTGCATGTCTTTCTCCAGGGGATCTTCCTGACCCAGGATCAAACCCAATTTTCCCACACTGCAGACAGATTCTTTACCATCTGAGCCACCAGGGAAGTCAAAATAAGATATTATTGGTCAATTTGTGATATTAAAAAAAAGTTACCATGAGAAGTCTGTGCTTAGCACACCATGGGACATGAAATTCAAGTGAATGAAAAGTGATAAACATTTCTACATTGGGATTATTATGTCCATTAAAAACTGCAGTTCTTCAAAACTATCCCATTCTGGGCCCTCTTATGATATATGTTCAATCTAGCCACAGACTAGTGGGAAGAACTGGTTTCTAATAAGCAATCCCATCTCAACCACTTTCAAGATTAAATGAGGTAACCACATCAGGTCCAGTTTACCTGCAGAATCTCTGTTCTAAAATTTCACAGTACATTTCAGTTGCAAAGTTTGTCAACTTGCATAAGATTAGCAAGATATAAGTTTAGCTTGGTATAAAATCAGCTCATGCAGCTAAGAATACAGCTTAGTTTTGAGCTTGAAGGTGAGCTTCTCCTGTCAGGACCTTGACTGTAATAAACCCTGCACTGTGCTCACAGGCATACTAACTTTAGACAATTTTTAATAGACAAGTTGTTAACACCTACTTGCTGGTTTTTCTTTCATATTATATATATCATAACTCTCTGGAAACTAAATACCTATCTAGAATACTAATCAAGATAAAACAATTTAGAACTTGAGAAGAAACTATGGGCTATAAAGTTCTCTAAAGAAGTTGTTTGGCCTGGGGAATTTATAATAATCCTATTCTAAAGAGTTTATTTGTGAGAAAATATTTATAAGAGTGTGTGTGTTGATGGAGTTTTAATTTTCTCTCCTTCACTAGAGTGTAAGCTACATGAGGGCAAAGAATTTTTGTCTTATTTTTGTTTTCTATTTTTCCACCACTGCTTTTTTCTCAGAACCTAGATCAGTGCCTGACATGTAGAAGGCACTCGGTAAACACCTTGGTGAATAAATGAATGAGTGAATGCTCAAATGTAGGGTCTCTACTCTGTGTGGTTGAATAGATGATTTCATTCCCACCATTGGCACACACTACCAGGAAATTCAACCAGACTGAGAGATTTTCATCTTAAAATCTTGGTGGGTAGAGTACAAAGGAAAGTGTGTATTCCTTTGGCTGCTATTTTTATTTATGAGATGTGTTTCTAGAAGGTTTGCTAGGTGCTTCCTTTCCCTATTCATAAACAGAGAGAGTGGATCAATTTTATGGTGTTTGTTTTCAAGGAAAGAGAGAAGTGTGTCCTTGAATTTTCCAGGCCACCTACATCAGACAGCAGTCAGGCAACCAATACATCTTGGTTCATTTGATTTAGAAAAATATTTACAGCAAACATTCTCTGTGGCTAAAAAGTCCACTGATTTTTTAAAATTTTTCTCTCTGCTCAATTCCTGAATGGAAAGAACCAAGGATGAAATGCCACATAATTGATTTTTCTGAATCTGTCATGATTTGGCCAGGATGGATAGACTCTTGCGTTCTCCATCTCCAGGGCCCAGGAGGGATACTTTGTGAATGGACTTGCCTGACCAGTGCTGACTTCTCATGCTTAGAGGCAGAGGAAATCAGGAGGCTGTTGGCAGATAGCTGCTTCGATCCAACCAAGATGGCAGCCTGGGGTCCCCACCATACGTTCGCCTGAGAGCGGCTTGGCTCACCTTTTATCACCTCTTACTATACATATGCACATACTTAGGTAGAGAACTAAAAGTGATTTCCTGCATTTTTCCACGAAATTACTGAGGCAGGTGGAAACAGTCTCAGGACTATTTGACTTTGGATCTCAGTCCCTTGGCACGGAATCTGACATATTAACAGATGCTGGCCATTGTTTTCAAATGCTAGGGTGACCAATAGACCTGGTTTGCAACATTCTCTATTTTGTTGTTGTCAGTCACTAAGTCGTGGATAACTCTTTGCAACCCCATGGACTGCAGCACACCAGGCCTCTCTGTCCTTCACCAACTCCCAGAGCTTGCTCAAACTCATGTCCACTGAGTTGGTGATGCCATCCAACTATCTCATCTTCTGTCATCCCCTTCTCCTGCCTTCAATCTTTCCTAGCATCAGGGTCTTTTCCAGTGAGTCAGTTCTTCACATCAGGTGGCCAAAGTATCAGAGCTTCAGCTTCAGTATCAGTCCTTCCAATGTATATTCAGGGTTGATTACCTTTAGGATTGACTGATTTGATCTCCTTGCAGTCCAAGTGGCTCTCAAGAGTCTTCTCCAGCATCACAGTTTGAAGGTATCAATTCTTTGGCACTCAACCTTTTTTACTGTCCAGTTCTTGATTTTTAGCAGTGAAATTCCAGGGTCCAGAACAAACTTGGATGGTAGGTCACTCTGCTCAGAATTCCCCAGAGTTGCTCATCAACTTGCAGAGTTCTCAATTAAGGTGAGTTTACCTCTCACAAATTTCTGTATCACCAGTCTCATCAACCTGGGGGCACATGGCTTGCAGAAAGTCAACAACAAATTTTCTGTTTTAAAAAATTAATATATTAATTTGTGCTATAAGAAAGTTCTTTGTTTTGTTTTTCAAATACCTGTCAGAATAATCAGTTAGCATGAAAAATGAAAAGGTTGTGAGTAGAAAAGAACAAACTCAAATAAGAAGCATGACAAATGATTACAGGATTTGTACATTGCTTTCCTTCCTCCACATTATTTGCCAAGTGACGTATTGCAGACATACTGGTCAATGCAAAGGATCAGGGTAATAGTTTGGATATTTTGATATGAAAAGGCAATTTAAAAAATAAATGCCAGGAAAAAAATCACCAAAATTTTTTCATACCCCCTTTTAAAAACAAGAGTAAAATACAGATGTAACAAAAGAAATATCCCATCATTTAGTAACTGTGTTTTAAACACATCTTGCATGTTCTGAATTTTCCCAAATGAAATGCCACAGAGAAGAATGCACATTTTACAGTCCTACACATATTTAATATTACTGTTTTTACAACAGCTGTTGCTTTCACAGAACTTTAACCCTGCTGTGTAAATGCATCACCAGGAAAATACTCAGGTTGTCATGGAGACAACCTTAGCCAAGGCCCTTTGCTCCGTTGAACTGGTGTCAGCTTTCAGCCTCCCTGCATTCCAGTCTGGCATCAACCCCCGGGCTACAGCTCAGACTTCATTAGAGGCCCTGATGAAGGACAGCGCAGGAATCTGAGGCAATTACCAGAACTGTGTGACCGCTTTCCATCAATACACCTGATGGGAGAACTGAAAATTAATTCCAGAGGGAACGATGGTATTAATCAAGATTTCCTGGCATCTTCCTTGAAGAACGCAGCTGTCTTTTTCTAGCTAATTTTAGGCCCATCCATTGTCTTAGCAGGGAGAGATAACATTACAGCTGACATTTGGAAGATTATTTAAAGTATCATATAACAAGTGCCACAAGTGTAGGGCCAAAATTTCAGTGTTCCTCAAAGAATTGGTAAAATTTTGTTACCCCATGAAGAAAATATAGAACCACATTTGCACTGAATTCTGCATGCTGGTAATCCATGAGAGCATCTTCTTAAAAACGTTGAATACTGTGTTTGACTTTAAATAAAATTGAGCACGAAGGGGTCATGCAAAAACATATTGAATTAAAAAGCAAAATTGATGATCATGTGGTCTTTCTTGCAAAACATTACAAAAGAGAAGAAAATGAAGTCCTAGCTTGGCTAACCACTTCAGAGAGCAAATTAAAGCACAATTTTTCTAAAATAGCTAGGTCTTACAATCTTGAAGGCATGCATGCATGCATGCATGCACACACGTGTTACTTTATGTTTCTGTTATCCCTAAAAAATCCCAAATGCGTTTAAATACATACATGCGACACAACCAAACAAGTGCTTCATTGGCCACAAAGGACGCTTACTGAATTGTTGTCAAGGAACTGATCAAAATTGAAACTGTTTTAATCAATCCGTCATCAGATGACTTTGTGTGGTGGTAACTCCAACAGACTAAGGGACAACAAGCAGACACAAGCAAAGCTACATTCATGTGGAATCCACCTTAGAAATATGACTGAATCAGACTTGTACTTAAGCCACAAATACATGTGCCTAAATAAACCAGAAATGTATGACAATTGACATGTTTAATGAACTGATGACAGGGTGAGAAAGAGATGGAGTCGACTTTAATTTTTCTTATCCCTTCCTTGAAAGATCTCTGGAATCCATACTTTCTTAAGAAATTTTCACTGGAGTCTAGTCACGCTGCCCACTTCCTCAAATACTTATGACTGAGTCACTCGATAGCATTTTATGGAGCACGTTCTTGGCCACTGTGCGTGATTTGTCCCCATGAGCCAACAAGTATGATGCTGCCTTCGTGGAGCTTGTGTTTTTCCAAGCTGTTCCTTTGCCACTGTAGTTTTCGCTCATACTGTGGTTTATGTGTTTCTGAGTCACCATATCTACAAATGCTTCAAAGGGCAGGAGATATACAGCTAAAATAAGTTGTTTTTTAATAAAATTTTTAAAAATGAAATTGTTATCAGCAAGAAGTTAAAGAGCATTCAAGGCCTATGACTTACTTTATTTCTGATTCACTTTTTGAAGAGTAATTTTTTGTCCCATCATGGTCACTTTCTTTTTTCACTGAATTTGCCCTAGGTCAGCATTAGAAAAAAAAAGTCAAAGGCAAAGAAGAAAGGTGTGTCATAATTAACATTACTTTAGGTAATGGGCCATAGGTGTTATTTCAAACAAGATATTTCAAAAATCAGTGGCAGCAAAATAATTGTGAAATATTAAGCAATGTGTTATGTGTCTTCTATTCAAACAACTCAGTTGTGGCTGTATGCTCATTGCCTCCAGGGAGAGATGTGACATGGCTGAGGCAGAGAAAAAAATGTTGCTTTCTTGGCTTCCAAAATCCTGATCCCTGAGGGAGATACAGAGGACTCCAGTAGAGAGAAAGTGCTTGGAGTAAACAAGTCCTCACCCAGGACTTCTAGTGGGGAGCACATGGGATGAGATGCAGGGGGAGGTAATAAGATCAGAGGGGCGAGTGGTCCTGGGAAAGAACAGCTGTATTCAAGGGGTACTGAGTGGAAAGGAACAAGGACCATCCCTGCAAAAGGCTACCATGAGAGGCTTGATCAGTGTCCAGGTACCAGATGGGACTTGGAGACCTAGTAACCAGACTATTACCAAGGCACAATTAAACAGGAAAAACACCTCTTTGAGTACCCAACTTTTCTTTTTCCCCGTCCAACATGCTAGCTGGCATCGACTTAGTTCTATTGCCAAGCCTTTACGGGAGCTTTACATGTAGCTCATGGTGTTCGTTGTGCCCTGACTGGGTCTTCTGCCCATCACCACCTTTGTCCTCTTTTTGAGAATCTGGGACCATACACCAGTCACTGCCTGGGCCCAGGGCAAAGGGAAATGGATTGTGACAATTCTTTCCTGATATGACACATGTAACTTTTGCTCACACCTCTTCAGCCAAAACAGATCAGGTGCTGAGCCTGATTTCGATGGAATACTCAGCCAAAGGAATGGGTGGGGGGACTACTCAGACAATCTGCCACATGTACTCTGTGTAGCAAGTAAGCCCTTGGCAGGTGGTGTCATGAGAGAGGGTGTGGTGGTCCTTGGACACCTGGCAGGTACATCTGTGTGGATGAGTTAGTGTGAAGGCGTGGGATGGTAGTGGGTGCCTCTATATCTGCAGGTGAACAGAACCAGCCTAAGATACAGCCAGAGCCAGGTCAAAGAGATGATAAACTCCTTGAGGATCAAGTTGTAGGTTTTCTGTCTCTCCTCCATATTTGCCACACAGAGTGCTGGGCCCAGAGGTAGCACTCAGTACTTTTCAATGAATTCAGCAGAGGTTGTAAGAAATGACAAGGGCCAGACCAATACAGAGTGATTTCAACTTGTAACAAAAAGAAAGGAATGAGAACATTCTACATCCTGTTGACATTCTGCATAGCAGACTAGCATTGAAAAGTCTCACTAGGATCCCTCAGAAAAGCTAAATATCATGATGATAAAGAGTTGGAGAAATGCTTTTTCTTTGAGTTTCTGTTACTTGCAACCAAGAGTTTTGAGTACTACTGTGGTTTGTTAAGTAATTACCTAATAAAGGCAGAGTGGAGGTGCCACATAATTATAAAACTCAGAATCAATCATCCTGTATCTATCATTCCATTACATTTTTCTTATCTTAATAAAATATGACAAAAGATTTTCAAGCAATTAAGCATTTTTTCTATGAGGTTTTATTCGTTGTAATGTTAATTTGTTTTATTGGATGTGGTTACTGAACTTTCAAGTTGTTTCCAAATTTCCAAGTTTTGAACACTGCTAGAATGAATGATTTTATTTATATACCTCTGAGAAGCATTCCTGGTAATCTGATAGTTTGGAATCTATCAGTTGACAATTGAAAGGCATTCTTTCTTTAATTCTTTAATTAATTTATTTTTAACTAGAGTGTAACTGCTTTACAGTGTTGTGTTAGTTTCATGTGTTAGTTTCTGCTGTACAACAATGTGAATCCGCTATGTTTATACATATATCCCCTCCCTCTTAAGCTTCCCTCCCACCACCCCACCCCAGCCCTTTAGGTCATCACAGAGCACTAAGCACAGCAGCAAATGCAGCTCAATATCAAGAACAACAACAACAATGATAAACAACTCAATGAAAAAATGGGTGGAAGACCTAAACAAACACTTATCCAAAGAAGACATACAGATGGCCAACCAACACATGAAAAGATGGTCAACATCGCTCATTAGTAAAGAAATGCAAATCAAAACAACAATTATATGTCACCTCAGACCAGCCATAAAGACCATCACTGAAAGGCAATGATAAATTGTCTTTCAGAGAGATAAATCAATTTACAATCCCCGCCTACCCCTCAAAAATGCTTTAGGGCTCATTTTTCCACACCCTAATCAGCATTGCTTTCTTATAAAGGAATCTGGAGCTAGGCTGCGGTGTTCTGGATCCTCTACTGGTGAGGGATGTGACCCAGTCATGGGACCTCAGACACTCGCTCAAACTTGCCAGCCCCTAGTTCCTTCATCAGTGGAGTGGGGATGAAATACTCCTATCACATCCTTCCTTTCACTATGTAGTCAGCCTTCAGGTGCTTTTTGTGACCAACCCACTTCCCCATCAGAAAATAAGGTGGTGTGTGATGTGCCTTTCGCCTTTGGTCCATTATGCATCCAACAACTATTTACCTAGTGTTACTTGAGAGCATTTGGAGAACACCTGTCCAAAAATCTCTCCTGCTGAAATTTCATGCAATTGAAAATGTTGAGGTTACAAATAATGAAGAACATTGTCCTTTGTTAAAACACACTGCACAATAATCCAAGGCTTAAACAGAGTTCCAGAAGTAGAATTTTCATAGGAGAATTTTTAAAACAGAACCAACTTAAAGTTTTACAGTCAAGTACAGGAGAAAGGATAGTTGTGAAACATAAATTCTGCTGTGGTAAACTGAGCAGGTCAAATTCAGGTTAATAATTTTTAAAATTTTAAGTGTTCAAGTTATTAATATTATGTATCTATAGATACACAGAGTGGTCCAGAAGGTGAACTCTTCCCACTGGTTCTGAGTCTTAAATAAAACAAACTGTGAACATTGGGATGCAAAGACACACTGAAAAACAGAAAATGCCTTTAGTAGACATTTTATCTGCAATAAAATAAAATAAAAATTTTTAAGTATGCTTAAAACTGTTGAGGACTGAGATCTTTAACATATTCTGTCTTCTTTGTTTTATTTTAGTGAATATAAGAATATTATAAAGCTTTGCATATATATTAATTCATAACTTTAGTGTTTATAACCTCATTTTCCCTTATAGTGTCTTAAGATTTGATTATAAAATTCTCCTATTCTAAAACTTTCAAAACACGTAATCTTCCTAGTGGTCAAGAAAATGCTGTGATAAACATCAGCATACATACAAACACCTTGGTACTTCTGAGATATAATCATAAGTGTTAAAGACTATAATCCTTAATAAGTTACTGAACATTTCTGTACCTGAATTTTCCCATCTATAAAACAGAATATTGTTTGTAATAACATTATTTTAGAGTGTTCTTATGAGAAAAAATAAGTTTATACTATATCCCATTTTGCTGACTTCATGATACTGTCTTCCACTTTCTTGCATATCTGAAATCCTGACCATTAATGGAATCTCAGTTCATGGTTAGTGAGACATCATTCTGTTATTCTTACACCCGGAAAAACATCAAAGTTCCAGCAACAACAACAAAAACGTTCCAGCAACCGCATTTGCAGGATGGATATCAGCACTTGGAAGAAAGTCCTGGCCACAGTAGTGGAGCATTCTTAATTTCTAGGAACCGGATGGCTGTGGGGTGGAGGTAGGTGAGGAGGTGGGGCCACATGGGTTTTCCAAAGTCCTGGAAGTAAGAACCAAAAGTAGACATGTTCTGCATAATTTTCAAAGCCAACTTCAGAGTCCAGGACAAGGGACTTTCAGTTCCTTTATGGACTGTCTCAAAAATGACTGTATCCTCGACATTCTTGTTGTCACAGGAGAAATTGTGTGGAAACCAAACAAATAATGATGCCTCTGCATGTGAAAAAGTTCATTAATACTTTAATCATTTTGTTTTGCTCACATGTCCCTTTCTAGATATGAACAGTAATTCAGAGTGCACCTCTATGCCTAAATAAATCTGAAAGAACATTAAGTATGGAAGAGACATTTCAAGTGACAGGCATTCATTATGTCAGTGTTTAACTGACAGTCCTTCTGTCCTTCACTTGCTGTTCCATAAAGAGGAGTTGTATCTTACACTCACTGGTGATTTAGTTTGGATAAAATATGGCATGTGTAGAGTTCAAATGGTATTTGGTGTAGAGTAAGTGCAATGTGAGTTTTTGCTTTTATTTTGCTGAGGAATGAGATTATGGATCTTTAATGATATTTCCTGGATCTTTGCTTTCTAAATTGTCTACCCAGAGCACTTCTTTTTTAATTTAAAAAAAAAAAAAAAGGTGGTCAGAAATGCAGGTGCCCCTGAGAGGAAACCACATGCAGTTACTGACTCCTTGAAGTAAATGATTAGACAAGACACCCCTGGAAGGACCAAGAGAAGGGCATAGTCTGGCTCTTGCAGTCCGGACTTCTGGTAGACCTGCCTGAGCAGTACAAGTGGCCCACCAGAACAGTCTGTTTAGCCTGTGTTCTCTCTCCCAGCTCTCACATTCGGCCTGAAGTTGGGTCTGACCGACCCCCACATCTGGCCCACAGCCACTAGAGCTGTTCTCCTTTCCCACCAGCTGTGCCCCCCATCTCCGCCCCCCATCTCTCTGAGGCAGCACAGCCTGACAGAGATACAGTGAGGGTTTCACATGAGATTATAACTGTTCTACTGACTACATTCAAAAATTGAAAAGATCAGGTGAAATTACTTTAAATAGTATATCTTGGAAGGACTGATGATGAAGATGAAACTCCAATACTTTGGTTACCTGATGTGAAGAGCTGACTCATTGGAAAAGACTGTGATGCTGGGAAATATTGAAGGCAAAGGAGAAGGGGGCAGCAGAGGATGAGATGGTTAGATAGCATCACTGACTCAATGGGCATAAATTTGAGCAAACTCCGGGAGATAATGAAGGACAGGTGAGCCTCACATGCTGCAGTTCATGGGTTGCAAAGAATCAGACATGACTTAGCAACTGAACAACAACAAATTAGCCTAGTATATCCAAAATATTATTATTTCAATGTTAAATGACAACTATTTATGCATGCCTCAGCTGTGCCAAACTCTTTGCTAGGCACGAGGGTAGAAGGATGAATAGACAGACAGCCGCAGCTCCTCCTCTCCTGAATGGGATTTGTTTGTCAGAATCTGCAGTTAATATGTGTTTCTTCTAAACTGACATAGATGAGAAAGGTTGAATAGATCACATTTCTTTTAGACCTGATTTATAATTCTCATTGTTACCCTGATTTCTTTCAGCCTGTAACTGACTTTGAAAACTATTATAAGCCTGTTGCTCAGGGACATATTTTAAAACCTATTCAACATTAAATACATACATACATACACACACATGCAAGGCCATTAAAGAAGTCTCCAACTTTCATATCTAATACTTTTATCAGAATTAGTATGTATAGTTTATTTTCCAGAGATAACCCAAGGAAAAGGAAAGCATCTTTGTAACATAATTTGGAGAACATTTGTACAAAAGTATGTCTTTCTCCACCCACAGCCCATCTAAAATTCCCTCCATTAGAAGCTTTCTTTGGGTTGAAGCACCTATTTTTTGCTAGGTACTGTAGAATAGCAAGGAAATGCCCCCCACTTTCCTGCTATGGGTTGAGTGGTCTCATATACCCTCTGCCCCTATTCCAGGGAACTTGGACCCCCATCCCAGTGGTTAGGGGGCTGCTGATTTTCCCATAGGCACTTCGATCGCAGAGGAAAACTGAAGGTGGCGTGAGACTATATAACCCTTTTGCAAAACTTCAGAGTCTGTAGGGAAGGAGCCAGTGAGAGAAGCATTGTTAACTCTAAATAGGAAGTCTTCAGCCCACACAGTGAAAGGATTAAAGGAGCTGGAACAGAATCAAGGTACCCACTGGGGCAGCACAGATGACCATAACACAGGTAAATAATGTATGGTGGTGGAAGGCTCCTATGGGTTTGGGAAAGGAAATAGGATGGAGGAAGGAATAAGGAGGGACAACAACATATTCAACAAAATACCGTATTCTAATATCATCTTGATCTAACACATCTTCTGCTCTGATGGACTGGCCTGGTGATGTAGGATGTTGATTGTAAGCCAGGCTGGATCACCTAATTCAAATGCTTAGCTCTATTCCCTGAGAAGAAGCTAGCCATGATGTAAGTCACCAAGCCCAGTGGGTAAGGAGCAGAAAAAGTGGATCAAGTAGGGAACTAATAAACCCCAAGAGTTTCTTTTGAAACCTGCATGTTTGTTTTGACACTCCCCTTGCATTAAGCAACGTTTAGCACATACATTACTCAGCAATAACATGTAAGGGAACCCCATCTGTGACTTGGTAGAACTTAGTGTCCAGGGGGAACATATATTTTAGAGCAAGGAAGTCTTAGAGAAGAGTGGCTCAGAAGTATTTTAAGGCACTTGGAACTAGACAGGCACCAAAAGTGCCCACATGGATGGATGAGTGAAGGCATGAATGGCTAGAAGCTGTCTGCCAGAACACGTGACTTTGAAGACAAGAGGTTACCATCTTTCTAGATTTTTGCCTGGAAAATCCCATGGATGGAGGAGCCTGGTAGGCTGCAGTCCATAAGGTTGCTAAGAGTCAGACACGACTGAGCGACTTCACTTTCACTTTCCACTTTCATGCATTGGAGAAGGAAATGGCAACCCACTCCAGTGTTCTTGCCTGGAGAATCCCATGGATGGAAAAGCCTGGTAGGCTGCAGTCCATAAGGTTGCTAAGAGTCAGACACGACTGAGCGACTTCACTTTCACTTTCCACTTTCATGCATTGGAGAAGGAAATGGCAACCCACTCCAGTGTTCTTGCCTGGAGAATCCCATGGATGGAAAAGCCTGGTAGGCTGCAGTCCATGGGGTTGCACAGAGTCAGACACAACTGAAGCGACTTAGCAGCAGCAGCAGCAGATGCCTCAGCAGCATGTGGGCCCTTGGGTTGTAGCACAACCTCAAGAGGAATTTATGGGGAAAGCCTAGATTAAGATAAAGTTTCCTCAATAATGGTGGAAAGAGTGCTCGAGATGACAACTAACTTGAATTTTAAAGAAGGAAGTCATGCTTCTCCTATGTGTGAAAGTTTGGACTAAGCTTCCTACCTGTTTTGTATATACTTAAGGGGACTTGGATGAGAGATGGTGCAGGGGCCAGGCTGGGGATTGGTGTATAAGAAGCACAGTTATAAGAATTTTCAAGTATCTGAAAAGTCTCCATGTAGAAGATGGATACAATATGTTTTTCCTGTGCTGCATTTAAAACAAAGGTTGGAAATGCTGGTTTTTACATTGAGAATACAGAAATCTGTTCCAGTTGTTGGGAATGTCTCTTAATTTAAAAATTCTTATCTTAATGTAGTGGGTGAATTTCCTGGCATTTGGATGAATTTAATCATCAAAAAGGACATTGGCAAATTATTTGGATTAGAGACCCTGCTATCTAGGATGCTGAGAAAGAGAGTTCTTATGCAGGATGGAGTTTTGGGCTATGTGCATCTCAGGAATGGGAGTGGAGGGACCACTGTGTTGAGCCACTTACTATGTGCCTATTGTTGACCTTAGTCTTTTTGACCACCCATCACCTGAATCCTTTTTCTGACCTTGGGGAATTTCCTATATTGTGCATCTTAATGTCAGAGATGTCCTCCCAGTGTCCGGTTTGGAAATGCCAGATAATCATTCTCAGCCTGGCTTGCTGGCATCCAAGGCCTGCCGACAGTGACAGCAGTGTCCCTATCAAAACCTGCTCTTCTGTGCGACATAGTCTCCTTTGTTGACACAAGTCTGAGCTTTGTTCTCCAGCCTTCATGGAGAATCTGATTTCTTCTTTGCTTTAACATTTTGTTATAGAGAGTTTCAAGTATGCATGCACACACACACACACACACACACACACACAAGAAAAGCAAAACAGATCTCTCATGTATTCATAGCAGTAACTAGTATTTTGCAATTCTGCTTTTTCCCTACCTGATGACCTTTTCTCTGAAATTTTTTAAAATGCAAATCTCTGATATTATGCTATTTCACTTGTAAATACCTTAGTATATTAGGCTTTGTCAAGGCCTCTGTAAGAATCATAACTTTCATGACAATATCACACTAACAAACCTCACTGTAACTCTTCCCAGCCATAGCACAATTTCTCCAATTTTCTTTTTAAGGTAAGTTTACTTGAATCAGGATCCAAAGGTCAACAGTTACCTTTGATTGTTAGGTTTCTTATGCCTTCTCTTTTATTCAATAACAACATTCTTATATTTTTTCCATACCATTGATTTGATGGTTAAACACTTCATTTTCCTATAGAACCCAATATTCTTATACACTGCTTCTGCGTTTCATTCAACCAGTGTGGACTTCAGTTGACTGCAACTAAGAATTGCAACTGAAATACAAGTTCTTAAGGATCCCAGTTATACAGAGGAGGAAACTGAGGTTCATCTGGTTTAAGGAACATGCGAAGTTTTCCAAGTCAGTGAGTGTCTCAGCAGGAACTGGAATTCACAGCTCTTTGACTCAGCATCTGTAAGTGACCATCATGCTTTCTCCCAACTCCCTTTCACTCTACCATTCTATTAAGTCCATCACACTCCTTTCCTCAATCTCAAGGTCACGTCAGCCAGCAACACACCCCAGAAATTCAGAACACCTGAGTTCTCACTGCCTGCAACAAGTTTTGGCTTTAGTATAATCTTACACTTCCTGCCAGAATACAGGTACAGAAGTGGGTAATTATAAGTGCATTTTATGTATGTATCTTAATTCTAAATGTACTAGGCTGTGTTGTTGCTCAGTTGTGTCCGACTCTTTGTGGCCCCATGGACTATAGCTTGCCAGGATCCTCTGTCCATGGAATTTTCCAGGCAAGAACACTGCAGTGGGTTGCCATTTCCTTCTCCAGGGGATCTTCCTTACCCAGGGATCAAACCCGCATCTCTTGCGTCTCCTGCATTGGCAGATACATTAAGGCTGGCGGTTCTCAAAGTGCAATCCCAGGACCAGAAGCTGCAGCAGCATTTGGGAACTTATGAGAAGTGCCCCTATAGGGCTCCTCAATTAGATTCTCTGAAGCTGGGGCCCAGCCATCTGTGTATTAACATGCCTTCTAGGTGATTCTGATGCCTTTTCAAGTTTGCAAACCACTGTATCAAGCCTTCCCACCTGCATATTCCCACAACATCACAGTAACATAAAAAGTCCCCACTGCTCCCTGGCAGCGCCTCTAAGACTACACACAGAATGCCCTCTCTTCAGCCACTACACACTTTTTATCTACCACTAAGTTTGCTGTCAGCTTCTTGGTATTTAGAAAAATGTTACTATTTTTTAAACGTCATAATTAAATCTCTCATTCCCACCAATGAAATCACAGTACTGAATGAAACCACACATTTCAGATACTCAACCCTTGTTCTTATCTGTGAGAGCAGTGTTTGTTAAAGTTGTAGCTAGACAGCTTGCTTCCAGGCAAATGACCCCAAACTACCTTCAAACCTACAGAAGGTCCCCGAGGCTGAGGGACTTTGAAAGACGTTGGCTGGGCTGATGGACTGCCTGCTCCTGGCAGGCAGTTGCCGGTTCCAGTGGTTGCTGGTTCCATTTTTCTCTGCTGGTTGATGAAGGGGTCAAAAAAGTTGAAGAGACAATAAAGGATAGTAGGGAGAAGGCTTAAAACTTTATTGTTGTTTTTCAGTTGCTAAGTCGTGTCCGACCCTGCAACCCAATGAACTACATCACACCAGGCTTCCCTGTCTCCTGGAGTTTGCTCAAACTCATGTCCATTGAGTTGGTGATGCCATCTAACCATTTCATCCCCTGTAGAGTCTTTAAATCATTCATGAATTTTTCAGGTTCTTGTTTTGGTGCTCTGGGGTAAGCCTCACTTGCCTTGTCTTTTTCTAGCTCTCTTTCCTTACACCTAATCATTTGGCTAAAACTCCTGCCATTGGATTCTCACCCTCTCACTCATGATGGGTAAGAGCAGGCATTTAGTTCCCCATTCCCACTGGTTTTGATCCGTGTTCCTCGTGGGGCAGCAACCGATCCCCAGTCTCCCCTCAACTCCAGGTTTCACTGGGTATCAGCCTCGAGGGACCATGACATGCCTGGGTCCTCAGTTGTCACTGACCTGTTCTCAGTACTGTGCTTGGTCCCCACTCAGCCTGAACTCTATATTCACAATTTAAGCCCTTTTGGGAAACAAAGAAGTGCAAGACCAATCTTTGCAAGGCACCATCTGTTTTTTCTCTCCTGTACCAGCTTTTTTTTTTTCTCTCCTAATCTACGTTCTTTCTAAGACAGAGTGATACGTCAAGAATTCTTAGCACTTTCTTTCTCAATCTACTCCAAGATTTCCCCTCATACCTTTTGCAACTTTCTGAGCCATACTAAATTTCCCACCACTGAGAAATGAGCTGATTTTACTAGATTATGTCAAATTTCAGCTGTGCTGTACACCATACACACACACACACACACACACACAGGCTTGCCTCTCCATTCCATAGTGTTTTCTCTTCAGAAAGTTAATGAAATATCCCCACAGCAACTCAAACCACTAACACTGATTTTTTACAAAGTAACAAATTGGAAATTTCTGGAAAGAGCTTGCCCTATAATGTTTGGACTTCATATTTATAGTTTGTTTCGGGTTGTGTCTTACCCCAGGCATCACTCCCCTTCATTAAGTAAAAAGTAAATATGTCTCTAGTGTTACCAAAACAAGCTGCTGTTTACCCAAAGCCAGCTATCTGAACCCAACCCCTCTTTCTGGGAGCCTGAAGAGGGGGACTGGCCTGAGACCACAGGCTTCACAGAGTTGAACAGGCAGCAATTCACGGGCCAAGGTGAATTGAGAGCAAAGAACATTCTTTTATCCTCCACCTTCCTTAGGTTTCCCTAGTTCTTTTAGGGCTGTCATGGGCTCTTAACATGATATAAGAAGGTGCCCAAGGATCACTTACTTCTCTTGGCATGGGAATATTTCAGGGGTTTACGCTCCCCTATCAATCTCTCCTTCTTCTTGGCTCTTTCTCACCAGGCTCCAGAGTGAAAAATGAGAAGGCTCCAATCGCACATATTAAACCATAACTAATTATTATTAGATCAGTTTTCACTTTTTCCCAATCCAACTGTCACATGCAAAGGTCTTAATTTACCAGCTCCAATAGGCCTGAAGTGAAGGGAAAAAGGAGAATGAGAGGTTCCAGGGATGAACCAACTTCAACGGGCTTAAAAGCTTTGTAAGTAAAAAAGCTTTTAGGTCACTGAAAGTAATGGACTTCAGTCTTCTCACGGGAATTGCCCCTCAAATGCTGCAAATGTTGTTGATGTTCTCTGAACTGAGAGAAAATGCCTGTGGGAAGCTGGGATCACTCTAAATTTAGATATGAGGCCATATAAAAGCCAGGCACTGAGAGACACCAAATTTCACTTTGGGAAAAGACCCTTGAAGTAAACCTGTGAGCACCACAAACTCTTCAAATCCTGGTGGTCACCATTTTATCATCACAGGCAGGAAAAGGGATCGTGTATGGATAAGACCCACAGATCTTGAGTCTCACTTTAAGAAAATATTCATGACCCCAATCAAGGGTATTAAATTCTTCCAGGAGGCATGTAAAGTCCCAGAATCGGCTCAGATGCACATATATTGGGAGTTTGGAGCCTGGGGTTTGAGATGGGACCACAGAGAACTGAGTCCCCATTCTGGTTCACCTTGAACTGAAGTTGCCCAAGGGTTGCGCTGAGTTGCTCAGTCGTGTCTGACTCTTTGCGACCCTATTTACTGTAGCCTGCCAGGCTCCTCTGTCTGTGGGATTCTCCAAGCAGGAATACTGGAGTGGGTTGCCATTTCCTTCTCCACAGGATCTTCCCCACTCAGGGAACCAACCCATGTTTCCTGCAGCTTCTGCATTGCAGTCGGATTCTTTACTGCTGAGCCACCTGGAAAGCCCCCTAGGAATAGATCCATGCAAAAATGGAAACTATCCAGATGACAGGTAGCACTGCCGATTATGCAGAAAAGATGAAGTAATGAAGTAAAGAAGACATGGTGTGGAGCTAGTCAGTTATCCATGAGGAAAATAAAATGAAATCCAATCCTTACCACACACAATATACAAATTATTTCAGGTGGGCTAAAGGTTTAAATGTGAAAAGCACAACTTCAAAACTTTTAGAAGATAATAGAATATCTGTTTTTATGTTTTTGCTTTTGTTTTTTAGTGTGGAAAGGATTTCTTAAACAAGATGAAGAAGGCCAATCCATAAATGAAAAGATGGAAAAATTAGATTATACTAAAATGTAAACGTATGTTTATCAGAGAACACACAAAAATTTAAAAGCATAAAAAATTCACAAATTAATAGTGAATATATGCATCATGTATACATAAAAACTATGTGTGTATACATATACACCAAACAAAACAAATACAGAAAATAGAAAACAAAATAAAAAATTTTTTTAATCAAAATAAATAAAAGACAGGAGTAGGCATTTCACAGAAGAGGGAATCCAAATGGCCAATAAACATATAGAAAGATAGTCAATCCATTATCAATCAGGGAATTACCAAATGAAAGCACTTTATACTCACCACATGAATAAAACCATCACAGTAAGGTGATTACAGAGTAAGGTGGTACAATCACCTTAGAAGAAAGTGTACCATTATCTGGTGAAGTGGAGCTGCACATGTCTGATGACCCAGCATTTCCACTTCCACATGCTGCCCAGCTGTACTGCAGACATGGCGAGGACTCCTTAGATTAATTGCTTTTAATAACAAAAACCTAAACTTGGTCACATGGGAATGAATGAATCAATCAACCAATTAATCAGTGATGCAGTTGTACAGTGGACTATCAGAGAATAAAATAATTGAACTCCAGCTATTTCTATCCATCTTCATAAACTGAAAAAGTATCATGTTGAGATATATATGTGATATATGTATATGAAATGTCTACCTGTCTAGAAAGAGCACATACAATGTGATTCCAATTATATGACGTTTCAGAATAGACAAAACTGGCATCTTATTTAAGGATTTGTTCACATATAATGAAATCTATGAAGGAAGACAGGAGAATGATCACATCATACTCAGGACAGTGATCTACTCTTAGTGAAGGAAAGGGTCTCTAGTGTGGGAGGGGCACACAGCAAGCTTCAGAGGAATTGGTATTATTCTATTTCTAAAGCTTAGTGGTATATATATTGATTTTCATTTTATTATTTTAGAGCTTTTATGCAGTGTATATCATCTCCTTAGTGTATGTATGAAATATTTCTTAGGATAATTGTCAATTTACAGGGATTTTTTTTTTTTGTATAAGGATTATGGTAAGTTGGTTGAGTAATAATAACTTTCAGAGCATGTGAATGAGACAGACAGTAAGAGTTATTGTTACCATCAAGGAATCTCTAAAAGAAACAGACTATTCACATAGAGAACTGAGCTGAGAGCATCACTTCTGGAGATTACAAAAAATATTCCTCATCCCCTTTTTAAAAAATGTGAATTTGTTCTATTAATTTTTAAAAATACACATTCCCTAGCATGGCATTCAGAAGTCACTCAATAAATATTTGTTGAACGAGTGAGCAGATGGATGAAAATAAGCAAATTCTTCCATGTTTTAGAGTTATTTTTGTACATGTTGTCTGTTACCACCCAGCTCAGACCAACCCATAGGCCTGCTATAAAATCCTGCTGCTACCTGTGTGTTGACTCCTACCCAAGTCCTGAGTCAATGGAAGTCTGGATAGTTGGGTGGAATGGAAAATTTCCTTTCCCCTGATGACTCAAGGTCTAGCCAATGTCTGATGTCTTGACCTGTGTCCGGTGTGCTTGAGGTGAACTTAGCTTCAGGACACAGCAACAGACAAGCCCATCGTTTCCACCTGCAGGAACACATTGCTGTTGTGGAGACCCAGAGTTGCCAGGAGATGTGGAAGGAGTTAGAAGATTCTGGATTAGAAGATGTCGTCTATTACAGGGACCTGGAATCAGGGTGGTGGGCCCTTGACACAAGTGGCCATGGCTGTGCGGGTGTAGGTGCTGGACAAGCAGAGGATGTGAGCTGGGGGGTTGGGCTTCCATTTTCAGGCAGCCATGATGGACCATGTGCATAATAAAATGGCATAGTCTTATACAGAGAAGAGTGAGCAAGCAGAAGAAGAGTTAAACATCTGGAGGGAGAAACTTTATAATGACCTCTTACCTTAAGTGAAGCTGGTTGATTCAATAAGCCCTGAGATAACAATAACATAAACAAATAGCAATAGCAAAATTAAAATTAAAAAAGAAAAGTAAAGCTAGCAGCAAAACTCACAGTGTTTACCCTGTGCCAGCACTTTAAACACAATGCACTCAAGTCTTGTTTGTGAGTTAGAAATGCCCACTCTACAGCCAAGAAAACTGAGGCATAGGAATTTTATCTAACTTGTACAAGCCAAGTGTGGAACAATTACCTGAATCCAGCCAGTTTGGCTCCAGAGGCCATACTCTTAATCTTGGTATTCTTCTATCTCTCAGAGGGTCTTCAGGTAGGTTGGGTTACTTGCAAATATTCCCTGACTAAATGAATAAAGCAAATTTTTTTTTGAAAAACCATACTGTTGCCCTGCTCTGTATGTTTTATCCATCGTGAGCAGGTGGACAGGCCTCTGCCTGGGCCCTGAGTCTTGCATCCCTTCTGTTGTCTGAAGACTTGAACTTTTAAGATGATAGTCCAATTCCAGGGAGACTTGACCTGTTTGCCTGGTATCACTTCACCCCCATTTTTATTGCTCTGGTGTCTGCTTTTCTGAGGAAATACTGTGAAACTCAAAGCTCTGAAATTTTCCCAAACTTGTGTTATTCAGAACATAAGTTCTGAAAGATATTACAAAACAGAAATAGACTCTCAGACATAGAAGACAAACGTATGGTTAACCAAAAGGTAAGAGAGGGATAAACTGGGAGTTTAGGATTAACATATACACACTACTGTATATAAAATAAATAACCAACAAGGACCTACGGTATAGCACAGGGAACTATTCGATATCTCGTAATAACCTATAATGGAAAAGAATCTGAAAAAGAATAGATATACATAAATATGTATAACTAAATCACTTCACTGTACACCTGAAGCTAACACAACACTGTCAATCAACTATAGGACTTCCCTGGTATTTCAGCTGGTAAAGAATCCTACTGCAATGCAGGAGACTCCGGTTCAATCCCTGAGTTAGGAGGATCCACTGGAGAAAGGAAAGCTACCCACCCTAGTATTCCTGCCTGGAGAATTTCACGGACAGAGCCTGGCGGGCTACAGTCCATGGGGTCACAAAGAGTCAGACATGACTGAGCAAGCAAGCACACGTATACTTCAATAAAAAATAAAGACTAAAGAAAAACAAGCTCTGTAAGATGTTCAGTGTTCTACAGACAAATTAACAAACAAAAAACGTTTTTAAAAATGAGCAAAATGTCATGCTGATCAACTTGTCTACCTTTATCTAGCATTTCTATTCAGCTTATACATCCAGGGCCAAGCAAACTGCAGCCCCCATCTTGCTGGTACAGAGAGTGCGTTTCTATAACTAGGTGCTTACACATTTTGTTTCTCTCCTAGTGATGTCATGTTAACATGCAGTGTTGCCCTCAGAATGGTTCATCACCAGTTTCTCTACCCTATAGATGCATTGTTCCCTTTATGAAAACCGATACAATAAATGGAAAATATGTGCCACGCTATGCTTTGAACCAGTGTACATTACTTTTATTGTCAGAATGATTTTTCGTTTCTGCAACAGTTACTCAGATTTCTATTATTCACTTTATTTAATATAAATTAAGTGAACCTGGCCAAAGCCAGAAAGAGAAAAGAAATCATTTTTAATACTTCTAGAGGTAGATATTTTTACTCTTATTTTTCAGAGGAGAATCTAAAGCTTTGAGTGTGTGTAAGCTTAGTCGCTCAGTTGTGTCCAACTCTTTGTAATCCCTTTGTAACCCATCAGGCTCCTCTGTCCATGGGATTCTCCAGGCAAGAATACTAGAGTGGGTTACCATTCCCTTCTCCAGGGGATCTTCCCAACCCAGGGATCCAACCCAGGTCTCCTATACTGTAGGCATTTACTTTACTATCTGAGCCACCAAAAGCCCAAAGCTCTGAGAGGTTAAGTAAAAATGCTTTAATATTTCACCATAGGTGAAAATGGTAGCAAATGCTGCATATAAAAGGCTGTAAAGAAACCTGAATAAGCTTTTTAAACTCATTGTTTCCCAATCTTTTTTTTTTTTTAATTCCTTATAAGGTCCTAGAAGTCAGTACCCTGAGGAAACACATTTGGGAAAATGCTCAACTGTGTCATGTCATGACTGTTCACACAGCTGAACCTTGCCCATGATTGTGACTTTATGAAGCAGAGGTACATTCGATCTCCGGATCGGGAAGATCCCCAGAAGTAGGAAATGACAACCCACTCTGGTATTCTTGGCTGGAAATTTCCATGGACAGAGGAGACTGGCAGGCTACAGTCCATGGGGCTGCAAAGAGTCGAACATGACTGAGCGACTGAGCACAGAGCATTTGAGGTTTGGTGGGAAAAGCCTGGATGTTGGCATTACAGAGATCAGAAACCAGCCCACCACCAGGAAAGGATTTTCAACAAGCCAGGGTTCAGCTCCCACCTCTGTAAACCCCATAGGGTTATGGAGACAGTTACATGGCGATCATGTATTTCAATCTAAATTGAATGATGTAAATAGGCACTCAGAAAAGGGGAGATGATACTACATTTTGTGGGTGCAGGTAGAAAATTAAGGAGTAAAAATGAACAGAAGCTCTACCGAAAGAGCTCTACTTAGCTCTACTAAGCCTGATTTCTCCATCTCATCTGCCCTTCTCCACTCGACCTAAGTCCATCCTACACCTACAGCAGTCGAGAGCTGCCATAAGTGGAAACCAGGGACAGGAATGGCAGAATATCATATCAAATAACCTGCATTAAAAATCAAACAAACTCTAGAGCATTGCATTGTTCCCTTCACCATGTGTCTCTTCAGCCTCCAAGCTGGGACGCTTTTTACTCTTCCTAATTCTAAGGAACTCCAGGAAAGCATCTACTTCTGTTTCACTGACTACATTAAAACCTTTGATTCTTTGGATCACAGTAAATTGTGGAAAATTCTTAAAGATATGGGAATACCAGACCACCTTTCCTGCCTCCTGGGAAACCTGTATGCAGATCAAGAAGCAGCCGTTAGAACCCAACATGGAACAACAGACTGGTTCCAAATTGGGAAAGAAGTATGTCAAGGCTGTATATTGTCACCTTGATTATTCAACTTATATGCAGAGTACATCATGCGAAATGCCAGGCTGGATGAAGTTCAAGCTGGAATCAAGATTTCTGGGAGAAATATCAATAACCTTAGATATGCAGATGACACCATCCTTATGGCAGAAAGTGAAGAAAAACTAAATAAAAAGTCTCTTGATGAAAGTGAAAGAAGAGAGTGAAAAAGCTGACTTTGAAACTCAATATTCAAAAACTAAGATCCTGCATCTGGTGGAAAAAGTGGAAATAGTGACAGACTTTATTTTCTTGGGCTCTAAAATTACTGCAGATGGTGACTGCAGTGAATTTAATGTTTCACTTTATGAAATTAAAAGATGCTTGCTCCTTGGAAGAAAAGATATGATGAAACTAGATAGATACTAAAAAGCAGAGACATCACTTTGCCAACAAAGGTCCATAAGGTCAAAGCTATGGTTTTTCCAGGAGTCATATACAGATGTGTAAGTTGAACCATAAAGAAATCTGAGGTGGATGAAACTGGAGCCTATTATACAGAGTGAAGTAAGCCAGAAAGAAAAACACCAATACAGTATACTAACGCATATATATGGAATTTAGAAAGATGGTAAAAATAACCCTGTATATGAGACAGCAAAAGAGACACTGATGAACAGTCTTTTGGACTCTGTGGGAGAGGGAGAGGGTGGGATGATTTGGGAGAATGGCATTGAAATATGTATAACATCATATATGAAACGAGTCGCCAGTCCAGGTTCGATGCATGATACTGGATACTTGGGGCTGGTGCACTGGGATGACCCAGAGGAATGGTATGGGGAGGGAGGAGGGAGGAGGGTTCAGGATGGGGAACACATGTGTACCTGTGGCAGATTCATTTTGATATATGGCAAAACCAATACAATATTGTAAAGTTAAATAAAATAAAATTAAAAAAAAAAAAGAAATCTGAGTTTAGAAGAATTGATGTTTTCAAACTGTGGTGCTGGAGAAGACTCTTGAGAGTCCCTTGGACAGCCAGGAGATCAAACCAGTCAATCCTAAAGGAAATGAACTCTGAATATTCATTGGAAGGACTGATGCTGAAGCTGAAGCTCCAATACTTTGGCCACCTGATCCAAAGAGCTGACCCATTGGGAAAGACCCTGATGCAGGGAAAGATTGGGGTCAAAAGGAGAAGGGGGTGACAGAGGATGAGATGGTTGGATGGCATCATTGAATCAATGCACATGAATTTGAGCCAACTCTGGGAGACAGTAAAGGACAGGGAAGCCTGACGAGCTGCAGTCCATGGAGTCGCAGAGAGTTGGACGTGACTGAACAACTGAAAAACAGTAAATTCTAAGGACAGCCCATCTGTTGAAGAATTATTTTTTCCTGGATTGGAGGAGGTGGAGAAAGGGAAGAAAGAATATTGCCCTTTCATTTTGGCAAAGATCTTATAAGGACCCACCTCCAGCACCCCCCTGGTAGAGGGAGCCGCTTGCCAGCTGGGAGGACCCAAGGCTCCTCCAATCAGAAGAACTGAAGAGTTTAAAGGGCTAGGCTTTTATTGCAGGCCAATTTCTCAGCCTTTTTCACTGGGCTTGGAAGCCAGATCCCTGCAGGCTTTGCCTTTATCCAGGAGTCTGCTGGGATTCTGGAAAGACAGCTCTTGTGGGATGGAATAAGCCCTTGATCTGGGACAGGGGTCAGCAAACATTTTCTGTAAAGGGCCAGAGAGTAAATAGTTCAGGCTCTGTGGGCCATATGGTCTCTGTCTTAATTACTCAACTCTTTCCTCGAAGCAAGACAGCAGCCAAAGATAGTATGTAAACGTGGTTGTGTTCCAAGAAAACTTCATTCGTGCGTGTTGAAATTTGAATTTTATGTAATTTTCCTGTGTTACAAAAGCTGCTTATTTCCCCCCTAACAATTTAAAACTGTAAAACTCATTTGTATCTTGTATGCCATATAAAAACATACGGTGGGTAGGACTGGGTCCGTGGCTGCCAGTTGCTGAGCCCTGATCTAGGAAATACTGGGATATTTTGAAAGAGGGACTTTAGATAAACATTTTACCTTCTATGAACATGAGTTGGAGAACCAACCAAGCACCAGTGGGATACAATGTGAGATAATGTCTGTGAAGTTGTTCTGATAACTATAAGGTGTTTTTATAAATTAACATTAAGATTATTGAGGTAAGTCTTAAAGCAGAAAAGTTGGTTCCAGTGTAAAAAGACCTGTAAATTGTCCAGGGATCACTTTTAAAAGGAAAATTTCCACCTCTGTGGGAAAAAATACAGTTCAAATGATCTTTTCCAAGTGTTTTGTGTTTTGTAGGGAATGAAAACCACAACCAAAATGTGACTTGTGGTTTTGGATGTTGGAGAGGTTTTGCCACCACTTATTTTAAAAGTCATAAAAATCAACCACAAAATATCTAATTTCTCAAACTATTATTTATTACCATTTAATTAATTACACTGTTGGTTGAAGCTTTTCTTCCACAATTCTCCTCTTTTCTGTGGTTTTTCCCTTCTACTAACAACACCTGAAACAGGGCAGTAGCCCCTATGTCAGTGAAAACAAGAAGTAAACTCAGTTCTTGAGGACATGAATGGTCTTCCAGCCTCAGGCTGACAGATGTTCCGGGGTCTGTAGAATGGATAAAATCAGTAGGAAAGGGGGTCTCAAGTGGGACCCTTTAAGTCTTGCGTTCCCCTGAGCTTTCTTTCCAGGGGTGGGAGGGTCATGCTTACACTGGCTGCAGAGGAAGCCGGCAGGGCTTTACAGGTATTGTGAGGAGAACTTCTGGCCCAGATGGAGAGGTCTCTTTCCAAAGGTTCCCAGTGAGCCCTCAAGGGCTGTGGCCCCCCAGTGATATTAAAAACTCTGATGAAATGGAGGCCAAGTGTGAGGGACTGATGTTCTGGGGAAGAGAGAAATGTGGAAGGCAGAGAAGAGGGAAGGCAAGGCTAAGGAAATGTGGGTACACTTCATTTTATCTTTAAAATATAAATTTTTGTTTTACTTTTTATTGTATTCATTTCTATTTTATTTTATAAAGTGAGAAACATAGAAGTTGACATCATGAACAACTGGGGAGAAGATCTTATCTGGAGGAATTACCTGGGGTTGCATCATGCATTTAACAACTCAGAATCAATCATAGATTCAAAAGGAAAGATGAAGGGGCACTAGAAATAGAGTGGGAGGAAGGAAGAGGGGAGAGGAAGAAAATGGAGAAGAGAAAATCATTGCAAGAGCTCAGACCTTCCTTCCACTCTGCTACTTCACCCATTAGGACAGCTCTGGGCTGAAGCATGTGGCTTCTGGACCCTCCATGAGGCTCGCTTCATCACTAAGTGCGGGCATCCCCTCTCTAGAATTTATACCTGCTCATTTTCCGTTTCACAGATGCAAGTCAGCAGCTGGATTTAGTTAGCCATGAAAGGACTAAAATAGTCAAGACAGAGGTCCCATTTCCCCCTTCCCCTCTACACTTGTCCTCTATTTTCCTTTCCTTCTTTTTTCTTCTACGCCCCCTCCTCATGAATCTTGACTAGCTGAAAAACTCAAGGTTTGCGCAGTTTTCACAAGTTAATGGGATTGTACAAATGACTCCAAGCAAGAGGTGCAAAAACAAGAACTAACTAATCAACAACTGCAAAAAAATTTGAAACTGCCACTTGAGCCAAAAAGTGTCAGGAGCATAAAGACTGTGAAGGACTCTACAAAGCATGGCCTTGCTTAAGTAACAGGGTCTGCAGGTTCTCCCCAGTGTGCATCAACTGAATAGAGACTTGAACGTCCATCTGAGTTCCTTCCATCATTTTCTTGTGGCTGAACTCAACCGAAGAGCACTCTTGACAAAACCTGGGTTGTTTGGTGCTGATGTGTTGCCCTTCTGAAGGATTTTGAAGAGCTTCCCCTTTGCATATCGATTTTTACAGCTGTGGTTGTTGTGAGGGTAGCTCTCCTGCAGGGACCTGGAAGGATCTCTGTGTGAGTCCCCCATACACTTCCATTTACCTCCTCCATATTGCCCTCAATTCACACTCACAAACTGAACAGACCAGGAGTTCTTGACAGAATGTTATATGGGGGTACCTAGGGGTGGTAGGCTTAGGGCTAGTGGAGGAACCATGATTTTTGGGTTCCACATCCAGCCTCATTTCAACCAGGACCCCCCTGGTTATGCTTGTTGGACATTGAGTTCACTTAAACAAATTTTAAGTAAAAGTTGGAAAACTAGAGACTGAAAAGAACACCAAGATTGGAGGCAAATCACAAGTCACTCAAGAGTCTAAGGACAGGGATGCAGGAGAAGGGAGGAAATGGCTCTGTCTTTCGAGCATTGGCCCTCTGACTATTGACTGTCTATTCTTCCTCATTTACAGCAGCTCCTCCTAGAGCTGTGTTCCAGCTCAGACTCACCATCCTCCTTGTCTGGCATTGCCTGGAGATAAAACGTATAACCATGCTGTCCATGTGAGTACAGCACAGTACGTGGAGAAACAAGGAGTTTTGAGACAGATACACCCAGGCTAAGATCCCTGGTCCTGCCATTTATGACACCTGCAACTTTTAGGTTTTTATTGAGTTCTGTGAGCCTCAGTTTCCTTTGTGAAAAAATGAGCACACAAATATTTAATACTTCTTGAAGTCAGTAAATTTTCCCTTCCCCTTCTCTTTTTAACTATATCCACTTGACTTCCATTAAACAGAAGAAATACAGATCTCCTAGGAGCATGTGCATGCTAAGTCACTTCAGTCATGTCCAATTCTGTATGATCCTATGGACCAAAGCCTGCCACGCCCCTCTGTCCATGGGATTCTCCAGGCAAGAATTCTGGAGTGGATCTCCTCCAGGAGATCGAACCCATGTCTCTTACATCTCCTGCATGGCAGGTGGTTTTCTTACCACTAGTGCCACATGGGAAGCTCCCTAGGATCCCAGCATAGCACAATACTCCCATTTCAAGCATGAGTTTCAGAAAGGAAAAAGCACAACATCAGTTGTTATTGAGGTACACTCATCAGAGACCATCTCAGGCAGAATTGTCTATTTTACTTTTTTTTTTCTTTATAATAGACTTTATTTTTCACAGCAGTTTTATATTTATGTAAAAGCTGAGATGACTGTCTAGACAGTTTCCATATACTGTGTACCTAGGTTATCCTATTATAAGCATCTTGTATTGTATGATACATCCGTTTCAATTAATAGCAATTAATGTTAACTGAAGTCCAATTTTATTATTATTTCCTCAGTTTTTCAATAATGTCCTTTCTCTGTTTCAGAATTTCAACCAGAATACCATGTTACATTTTGTTGCCAAGCCTGTTTTGGTTCCTCCTGGCTATGACAGTCTTTCAGACTTTCCTTGTTTTTGATGATCTTGACAGCTTTGAGGAGTACTGGTCAAGCAGTTTGTAGCATGCTCCACTACCGGAGTATGTCTAGAGTTTTTTTCTCATGATAAAACTGGGGTCATGGGTTATCAGGAGAAAGACCACAGAGATAAAGGGCCATTCTAGTCACATCGAGAGTACACTGTGAATGTGACTTATCCCTGTTAATGTTGGCCTTGAACACCTGGCTGAGGAAGTGTTTGTTGGGTCTCTCCACTGTGAAGCTACCCTCTCCCTTCTGCACTGCACACTTTGGAAGGAAGTCTGAGAGATTCATCAAATGTGGGTCCACATTAGGTTCTCCAGCTTTCTCCTCCTCCTTCTGCCAAGCCAGCTTCCTTTCTGTGTATGAACTGTATAAACATGGGACTCCAGCTATTTTCCTTGCAATTTTAGAGAATTGCAAAAATATCTAAATATTCTCAAAATGTCTTTTCTTTCACCTAAGCCATGGACTTTTTCCTGTCTTTAGCAAAGCATGATCTCTACTTCAGAGTTCACGTAGTGAAATGTAGGATGATTGTATATCCACCACTATATTCTTGCTGGGACCAACCTTTGTGGCTGCTCCAACTGCTCAATCCCAAATTGATTTACATGGGTCAACAGAAGAATGGACTGCAGTTTCCCAGACCAAGGTTCCTCATAGGCAGTGATGCCTCTATGAAGAACGGGCAAGACATGGTGGGTGCGCAACTCAAGGAGCTGAATGAGTCAGGCTAGGCTAGGTGTATGCTGCTGTAAGAAGCAATTCCAAATCGCAGTGATTTCGTATATAGAGTTTCTTCATCATTCAAGCAAAGTCCACTGTAGGTCTGCTGACTCTCAAGGATAACTGACCTTGACTGGAGACAGATCTCTTTAATCCCGTGTCACTTGATTCATCTCCTGGCTCTGTGCTCTCCTCAGAAGGAGAAGAGATGGCTGAGAGGTCACATGTATCTTCATGGCCTCACATTGGCACTTGCACTTACAGTCCATTGGCCAAAACAGACCACATGACCCCCATCTATCTGCATCTTGAGAATCCTTGGATCATAGGCTCAAGTCTCTCTTCTGTACAATCAAATTTTTCCCTTTTGGGATAAAATTTTGTGACTGACACAAAGCCCTTCCAAACGTCTTCCCAGATTTCCCCCCAAATGCATGGAACTAAGTAAGCCAACTCTTGCAATATCTCAATAACCTTTATCTCACTTTACATTGATTTTCTCCCTCATTATAATATAACCCATTATTATAAAGATCAGAAGTGGGTCCTGCCCAGTACAACTATTGCTCAAGAGTTAACCCAACTTGATTAAATGCTCACCTTGTTCTTGGCTCACCTCACTTTTTTAGTTGTAAAAATATGAAACATTCTGCAGTCCTTTTTTCTTATTTGTTTTTCCATAAGGGCATATTGATGTATCTTTTTCCCTAAATTTGAAAACTTAACTCCTTTTATTTCGAGTTACCAAACTTGATGACTTTCTCCCTCCATTAACTCCTTCCCCTTCTTGAAATTCCCTGTCTGCCCACACAATATGGGGTCACCTAGGCGATTGTCACTTCACTGATCTGGACCTCAGTTTCTTCATCGGTAATATGAGAGGTTAGAATGAGTTGTAAATTCCAGTTCAGTGGTTTCACAGTGTGTGCAGAACCTTTGCTGTTTTTGTCTTTTTCAGCACCTGCCTCATCAAGATATTTCCCCTTTTAAATCATGGGATGTGCTCATGATGCAATTAAGGCCTGAGATGTTTTAAAACAGAAAATAAAGAAGTCCTTATGAGTTAAACACTGGACTAGAAATCTCTACCTTAGTTTAGAAATTTCAACTTTCTTTAATATTCTCAAACAGTTCTTCAGGAATTAAATTATTTGGTATCATTCGTTAATTTACATGACTCATTATACAGTTTACTCGAATTTAAACAGCATTGTGACCATAGGGGGCTTCCCTGGTGGCTCAATGGTAAAGAAAATCTGCCAGCCCAGGCAGGAGATGAGGGTTCGATCCCTGGGTTAGGTAGATCCTCTGGAGAAGGAAATGGCGACCCACTTCAGTATTCCTGCTGGGAGAATCCCATGGATAGAGGGGCCTAGCAGGCTACAGTCCATGGGGTCACAAAGAGTCGGACACGACTGAGCATCTGAACACAGCATGTGAATGTAAAGTGGGGAAATATAAAACTCTCCTTGAAAGAATAATGTAATTGACTCCTAGGTATTTTTTTCCCCATGGTGTTTCCAAAGACTTAGTTACTTGAAACCAGAACTAAATAAAATTATTGAGTTAATTTTGAAGTAAATGGCTACCTATATTGATGAGATGCTTCTATAGAAACTAAAACCTCCACTTATACTTAGGTGATTTTCTTGTTTTAATTGCATAAAAATATAATAACAATATAAAGGATTTTTGTTTTCAGGGGATGGAATCAATCTTAACCCTGTCCCCTTAAGATAATTTTTGTGTTTGCCATTTCTTTCAAGATTAAACATTGAAAGAAAAATGGATTTTTCTTCCTCAGATGCTACAGTTATTTATTAAGCAGTATCAACTTTTAAACAGGTTAGCCCAACGTAATGTTTAGGTCATGACAATGAATGCATTGACTTTCCTCCCAAAGCTGAGAACACATCTGTGAACTCTTGTTAGCAAACAGTTGCTGAACTAATTATCTGCCTACCTAGGAGCACATAAGAATTCATTGTGAGCTTTAGTTACAATGAAGACCATTAACAACGGATTCTACAGTGTTTTGGGCTTTTCAAAGATGGTGTAAGGAGAGAGGGTGGCAGTACAGATACATGGAACACCATTTGCCCACCTGCTTTCCTCATTTCCCTTTTTGTTGTTGTTCTGGGTTCTTGCTGCTAATGATGAAATGTAGATAAAGTGCCTCAGCTGCTGGAGAGAGTTCTCCATCAGCCAGTGCTCTCCTTTCCATATTATTTGCATCATTGAAATCCAACTAGTGCCTGGTTTCCACTTTGATGCTGATTGAGGTTTTGGAGTATTTTAAAACAAAATTCTGGGACTTCAGCTGTGAGAGTTTACTCTAACTCTGTGCTTTCACTGTAGAATTCCCTTTTGGCACCAGGAGACAGATCTGTGCGGGGTAAGAGCCCTGAACTGAGAGTCTTAGCCCAGCATTAGCTTCTGAGTCTGTAACCTGGGATGAATCCCTTATCGTTACTATTTTATTAGAAAATGGAAGGGTGGGGATGCTACCATCACCTGCAAAAGGCATTTGTAAGAAATTAAAAAGTTATGATTTATGACAATGATATCATAATCCAGACAACCTAGTGTTGGCATTAAGACAGATAAATAGATCACAGAGAAGAGAGTCCAAAGATAGGCCCATACTAAGGTGCTAAGGTAGTCCAATGTTGAGAAGATTGTGTTTTGTGTTTTAGCAAATGGTAATAGAACTATTGGACATTCAAGTGCAAAACAAAGCAAACAAAAAAGCCACCTCAACCATACTTTCCATCATACTTAAAAATAAACTCACAGGACTTCCCTGGTGATCTAGTGGTTAAGATTTTGATTTCCAGTGCAAGGGGTATGGATTCAGTCCCTGGTAGGGAGCTAAAATCCCATATGTCTCACAAGTAAAAAATCAAAACAAAAATCCAGAAACAAAATTGTAACAAATTCAATAAAGGCTTTAAAAATAGTCCACATCACACACACAAAATAATGATAATTCAAAATGGGTCATAGACCTACATGTAATACCTAATGCTGTAAAACTTTTAGTAGTAAACACAGAGAAATATTTCTTGCAACTTTACTACAGGGAAGGAAAAATAGGCATAAATGAATAAGTATAGCTGAATTTTATCAAATATGAAATCTTTATTCTTAAAAGGCCCTGGTTATTGTTGCTATTATTTAGCCATAAATCCTGTCCCACTCTTTGTGACCCCATGGACTGCAGTACACCAAGCTTCTCTCTCCTTCACTATTACCCAGAGTTTGCTCAGATTCATGTCCATTGAATTAGTGATGCTATCTAATCATCTCATCCTTCGCCCCCCCTTTCTCCTTTTGCCTTTAATCTTTCCCAACATCAGGGCTTTTTCCAGTGAGTCTGTTCTTCAAATCAGGTGGCCAAAGTTTTAGAGCTTCAGTTTCAGCATCAGTCCTTCCAATGAATTTTCAGGGTTGATTTCCTTTAGGATTGACTGATGTCATCTCCTTTCAGTCCAAGGGACTCTCACAAGTCTTCTCCAGCACCACAGTTCAAAAGCATAAATTCTTTGGCACTCAGCCTTCTTTATGGTCCAATTCTCACATCTGTACATGACTACTGGAAAAACCATAACTTTGACTATGCAGACCTTTGTTGGCAAAGTGATGTCTCTGCTTTTTAATACACTGTCCAAGTTTGTCAGTTTTCCTTCCAAGGAACAAGCATCTTTTGATATCATGGCTGCAGACAACATCCACAGTGATTTTGGAGCCCAGGAAAATAAATCTGTAACTTCTTCCACTTTCCCCTCTCTATTTGTCATGAAATGATGGGACCAGATGCCATAATCTTAGTTTTTTGAATGCTGAGTTTCAAGACAACCTTTTCACTCTCCTCTTTCACTTTCTTCAGGAGGCTCTTTAGTTCTTCTTCATGTTCTACCATTAGGGTGGTATTATCTGCATACCTGAGGTTGTTGATACTTCTCCCGGCAATCTTGATAACAGCTTGTGATTCATCCAGCCTGGCATTTCACATGATGTACTCTGCATAGAAGTTAAATAAGCAGGGTAACAATATACAGCCTTGTTGTACTCCTTTCCCACTTTTGAACACTTCAGTTGTTTCATGTAAGGTTCTAACTGTTCGTTCTCGACCCACATACAAGTTACTCAGAAGACAGGTAAGGTGGTCTGGTATTCCTAACTCTTGGAGAACTTGGCAGGAGCAATGCTCCTTCCTCAGACCCTCACTCACTCTTACCGTCTTACCCCTTCCTCCAGGCATCCCTCTGAGGTCTCCCCATGGGCAGATCATGGGCATGTTAATTTTTTCATGTCTATGACCAAACTTATCCTAGTTATGTCATCTGCAACACAAAGAATTGGGCTAGTCATTTGTTCTACCTGATGAGAAAGATGGAACTAATTTTGATCTTAAAACCCAGGAGAAAAGATAACCAATAGTGTTGGTTATCCTGCATGCCTTATGGTGTGACCAATAAATAAATAAATTTATGCATTGTAACTCTCACTGCAATCAAGATTAGCTGAGGGGCTTGCAAAATCTATGAAAGCCTGAGACCACCCCACTCCCCATTTCTAGGGAATCTTATTTCATTGATCCAGGAGAGAGCCCAGATATTAGCATTAAAAAAAAAGTCCTCAATGATTCTAAAATGCAGAATAAAGAACCACTGTCTAGTGGGGGGAGGAGAAAGTGGGATGATATGAGAGAATACCATTGAAATGTATATTGAAAGTGAAAGTGTTAGTCACTCAGTTGTGTCCAACTCTTTGCGACCCCATGGGCTGTATCCTGTCGGGCTCCTCTATCCATGGAGTTCTCCAGGCAAGAATACTGAAGTGGGTAGCCATTCCCTTCTCCAGAGGATCTTCCAGCCCAGGAATTGAACCCAAGTCTCCTACATTGCAGATTCTTTACTGTCTGAGCCCCCGGGGAAGCTCAATATATACATTAAGTAAGTGTTAAGTCTCTTAGTTGTGCCCGACTGCTTGCGACCCCGTGGACTGCAGCCCACCAGGCTCCTCTGTCCATGAGATTTTCCAGAAAAGGATACTGGAGTGGGTTGCCATTTCCTTCTCCAGGGGATCTTCCTGACCAGGGATAGAACCCTGGGTCTCTTGCACTGCAGGCAGATTCTTTAACGACTGAGCTACAGGGAAGCCCCAATATGTATATTACCATATGTAAAATAAATGGCCAGTGGGAGTGCAATGTATGCCACAGGGAACACAAAGTCAGTGCTCTGACAATCTAGAGGGGCAAGATGGGGAGGGAAGTGGGAGGGGCATTCAGGAGGGAGGGGACATATGTATACCTAATGTCGATTCTTGTTGATGTATGGCAAAACCATCACCATATTGTAATTATCCTCTGATTTAAAAAAGAATCACTGTCTAGAGAGGACATCTACCAAGGTACACCTTGGTAGCAAAACACATGACATTTTAATTATTTTCATTCCTGTTTAATTGTTTATTGAAGGTACTGGAAGAGTGCAGGGATACTTTCCATCTCTAAGGTTAAAGCCGCAGAATCGGAACAGCTACCAGTAACTTCAAATCTCACAGTTAAACTCTGACACCTTCTTTTATAAACTAAAGCAAGTTTTAAAACTAAGCAAGTTTTCTGGGGTTTTTTAAATTGTGGTAAAAATATGTACAATATGGAATTTATTGTTTAGACCATTGTTGAGTGTACAGTAGCATTAAGTATATTCACACTGTTGTGCAACCATGACCATCCATCTCTAGAACTTTTTGTTTTCCCCAGCTGAAATTCCACACCCATTAAGCACTAACTCTCCATTTCTCCTCCCAGCCACTGTCAATGACTAGTCTACTTTCTGTATCCATAATTCTAACTATTCTAAGCCAAAAGGAGAGAAGTATCAAGAAAAAGATGAATAAATAAGAAAACCTATATTCCTTCGCTGAATTTCCTTCGTTGATAATTGCAACTTGGTCTGGGGTGATGGGACTCCTTTCTTATGTTTTCTTTGCCAGCTGTAAATATTAATTGATCTAAACAATCTTCATGCCAAGGTAGGAAGCACGGGAAGAAGAAGTGTTGGGAAGGAGAGTTTTAAAGAACATAAATTCAGGATATTGGATGTGATGTAAACAAGTGTGCTGGATTAAATTGTTTTCTGGAATATGGCATTGAGAGCATGGTTTTATGAGAGATGGTTGAGAAGGTGAGGAAACAGAAAGTAGGAAAGAGTTGCAATGTGACTCTGACCCTAAGCCGTGGGAAATCTTATTTTTTCTGGAAGTCTCTCTGAAATGAAAAAACATGTACTTTTGTTGTTATTGTGTACCTAAAGGAACTCCTCAAACAGATCCTTTGCGTAAATCTCCCTGCTTCCCTCTGGCATATGGTGTTGTCCCCTATCTTTTCTTTCCCAGTCCACTTTACCATAGCCCTTAGCAAGAATGTGTCATCAGTCA
>NW_011494629.1:7312704-7343207 GCF_000754665.1 Bison bison bison
TCATCAGTCAATGGATCACGGTATGGGGAGAGGGTGCTATGTGATTGGAGGCTGTGCAATTATATATGAAAGCTGAGGAAGACACTCAGGCAACGTATGACGAGTCCCAGTACTAAGGAACTGACATCTCTGGCCAACAGCCTGTGAAGGACAGGAAACATAAGCTCATAAGTTCTTGTCTTGATCATTAACCTGATTTTCTATTTTGTGCCCAAAACACTGCATGTGTTGGGTCACTGTTTGTTGAATGAATAAGCAACTATAGGACATAAGATTGGGGTTTTCAGTGGGAAAAGAAGCTTCCAATATAAGTGAATATGATGAGAAAAATCAGTTTTAGAGGCAATTGAGTAAGTAGTGTAAGTAAGTACTATTTTGCATGAGTATTCCCTCACCTAATTCTAGAAGTTAGGTGTTGGCATAGAACGCAAAGAAAACCGACTGAAAACCAAGATGGAACACATATGTGATATGACTGTCACATCTTGCCATCCTCTCTGGACACTATGTCCTGAAGAGGACATCCTTCTCAGACAAAGGAGGACCATTCTTCAGGAGAAGTCTCATTCCCAGCAAGAATCTGTCTGGGGGAATATAAAGAAATAAAATACAGAAAACTCCATGTAGAATTTTCAAAAAGGACAAAGTAGTGAAATGTTCAATCTGAATTCAATCTACAAATATTCAGGCAAGTAACTGCAACCACATACCTATCTTCAAGATGAAAATCACCAACCTCTTACTCCACCCCTCCCCAACCTCCTCCCCCTTGGCAATAACCAGTCTGTTCTCTATATCCATGATTTTGTTTGGCAGATGCTGCTGGAGAAGACTCTTGAAAGTCTCTTGGATAACATGGAGATCAAACCAGTCAATCCTAAAGGAAATGAACTCTGAATATTTATTGGAAGGACTGATGCTGAAGCTAAGTTCCAATACTTTGGCCACCTGATGCAAAGAGCCGAATCACTGGAAAAGAGCTTGATGCTGAGGAAAATTGAGGACAGGAGGAGAAGGAGTGACAGAGGATGAGATAGTTGGATGGCATCACCGACTCAACAGACATGAATTTGAGCAAACTCCCGGAAACGGTGAAGGACAGGGAAGCCTGGTGTGCTGCAGTCCATGGAGTTGCAAAGAGTTGGACATGACTTAGAAACTGAAAAACAACAACAAACTTTTAATATAGAATGGATAAACGACAAGGTCCTACTGTATGGCACAAAGAACTGTATTCAATATCCTATGAGGAACCATAATGGAAAAAAAAACAAAACCAAATATATAACCGAATCCCTTTGCTGTACAGCAGTAAGTAACACAACATTGTAAATCAACTGTACTTCAATAGAAAAAAAGAAAAAATAATAATTTAAAGCAAAACACACACACACAGATGAAAATCCCCAAGGATGATAGTTGCAGAGAAATTTAGATGAGCATCCAGGAGAGAGTTTATCTCAGAGAGCTGTTTCCCAGTAATTTCCCACTTAAAATTTTTTAAATAAGTTATATTTGTCATTGCCTTTAAAGACCACTATGACAGCTGCCCTGAGCAACCAGCAGTGTGCCAAACACTTTCCATGTGTAACACGGGGTTCACAGACCACTGTCCCTGCTCAGTGGTCAGTCTTAACTTAGTCCAGTTCAACTCTGTCCTCACCAGTGTATGTGTCTCCATTTAGACACCCATGCTGAGTAGGACGGCAGCTGAGCAAAATCTGCAGGCTTGACTGGGCATCTTTGTCCATTGGTGAGTTAGTTCAGGCCAGTAGCTTAGGTTTGCCAACACTGAAAACGGAATCATCACCTGGTGAGTATCCTGGAGGAAGGGATGCATGGAGGTTAGGGTCTGGTGATGAGATCACCCATCACAGCTCTCCCTGTGATCTTTCTCTTGATGTCCTCAACCGGCAGTTTCAACATCCTTGTGGACAACTCCCTGAGATGCCATCCTAGGCATCAGAACCCCATCATCCTTCTTCCTACTATCCTACTCCCTCCTCTATCTCCTAAGGATTCCATCCTGGCACCAGCCTGATCCTTAATTTCAAGGCTGAGTTCACCATTCACAATAGAACTTGTAACTTGTTAAAACCAAATCCGAGTCATTAGCCATAGAAAAATTGCTTCACTGCTTCTCAAGAGAAAGGGGAGAGGTGATGGCTCACTCCTTTTAAAGCAGCCAAGAAAGGGAAGATACTGTTAGTGAAGATACCCACCCCTCACACTTGACACTGTTAAACACTAAATATTTGCACCCTTCTATGTAGCTCAGTCGGTAAAGGATCTGCCTGCAGTGCAGGAGACCTGGGTTCGATCCCTGTGTTGGGAAGAGCCTCTGGAGAAGGAAATGGCGACTCACTCTAGTATCCTTGACTGGAAATCTCATGGACAGAGGGGCCTGGTGGGCTGCAAACAGTGGGACAGGACTGAGCGACTTAACGCTTACAGATACATTATCTCAGTTAATCTTTCAAAATAGCCCAAGGAGGTGAATACTATTCTTTGTTGTTGTCTTCAGGTGGGAAATTCCTGGCTGAGAGAAGACGAATGACTTGCCCGAGGTGGCACAAGCAGTCGACCCATGGCTGGGATTGAAAACTGAGGCTGCCAGTCTCCAAAAGCTGAACAGGCTCTTCACCCTTAATCTACCTGCCCCCATCTGATTCTCATCCAAGTTCCCGAATGAAAAAGTCATTTCAAACACTGTCAGAGAGAAATATTCCAGGTACCAAGGTTTATAAAGCATCGCTTTTTTGCTGATCAATTTTTCCTGGCAACTTTCCTGAGGGAACCAGACGTGTTTTGTTGGATTGCAGAGCGCTATTATTGCAAAAAGAAGAGAGACTCTGGCACAGCTGGGGATCAACCATTCGCACTGTGTCCTTGTATGGCCTCCTGGGACAACAACCCCCCTTTGCTGCTTCAGATGCTGTGAGTGGGTCAGAAAAAGACACTCAAGTTTTCCCTTTGCTGATGCCACTTTTCCTGCTTCCTTTTTAAACAGCAGTAAATCTGCTTCAGACATCCCCAAGCTTCCCTCCTATTTTGAATTCTAGGACAGAGACCAGTTTCAGTTGGGAATAAAATTGCGTGAGACTTTGAGACTTTTTCACTCAAACCTCTAGTGTTCTTTATCAAGACAAGGTGCTTTGAGGAAGGGAAAGAGGATTTCAACAGAAACAGACTGGGCAAGACATCAGAAAATGTCAATCACAAACCAGAAAATGACAATAATAACAATAGTATTAAAATAGCTAACATTCACCCAACATATACTATGTGTTAACTATTCTAAGCATTTTATGTATTATATATTAACTGATCTGTTCTCCAAACAATATTATGAGTTAGATACTATGAATTATGATGTCATATTTCAGATGAGGAAACTGGGATGCAAGGAAGTTAACTTGCCTGAGTTCACAAAAGGATTGAGAGTTAGATCCAAGATTTAAACTCAGGTAAGTTGGAGCCACTGAGCTCTTAAATGCTGGGATATTCTGAAATGATTGATTAGAGCTTTAAACTGTAATTATTTAATTGGGTGATGAGAGTCATACCTACTGTTGGAGGAAATACTCAAACATAACTAACATATTGGTTATTAAAATGATAATACATAACTAGGGAAGGAAGAATAATTGCTTATAACAGAACAGCTATTCAGAAAGGAGAAATGCAGTCTGTATGTCCTGGCTGATGAGCATCCTGGAGAAAGGAAAACAATGGTGCCTGAAGCAACCAAACTCAGATTCCTTGACCAGAGCCCAAGGCAAGCAGAAAGTTCAAAGGGTCTCTGGGCTGGCATTCAGAAACATTCTAGAGAGGGGCAGGTGTTCTCCAGTAACCTGGTGACAACTCCACATATGTCTGATTTAACTTGTGTTTTGTAAGCCTCATCCCAGACTGAAATTCCTGCGGGCTACATGCAGAAATCAGTGTCTTGCTCCCCTCTGTGCCAGCTCAGAATGCCTAGCAGAAGTCTGGGAAAAGACCAATAACAGTCCTTCCGGGAGGGGGGAGAAACAGAATTAGCAATTCAGGCAGGCAAAGAGACTGGTGTGCCAGTTTGCAAAATCCTCCGGTGTGATGACCACCCCTCCTCCCCGCGCTCCCCGCTTCCTGTTTGGAATGTATAGTTTCAGAAGTGTCCAGCTAATGCTTGTAAATCTTCCAGTCTTTTTGAATGAGAGATTTTAAAATATCATCTGGAAGTATCCCGGTCCTGCGATTCGGGAGCATTGAATGCTCGAGCAGAGAGAATGCAGACAGCTTGGGATGACTGCTCCGGAGAGCTGAACTGCAGCTTCATAAACTTGCCATGTGAAGCCATGATGTCATCTGTTCCCTCAGAGTTTGGGCTCCGGAGCCCCAGACCACCCACGCAGGCGGCTATTCTCTCCCCGCGTCGTCGGGAGGGACCTGCCTTTATAAATGATTCGAGGTCTAAACGGAGGAGGACGTAGCTTGAATTGTTACACAAAAGTGCTGCCCGCGACAGTGATAAGCATTTGGACATGTCGATGTGGTGATTTTTTTTTTTTTTTTCTTATTTGAGCGTTTGAAATTCTCTGTGACACACAGTGAGAGAGAGTGAGACCAGGGTTGTTTCAGAAACAGGCTGGAAAATCTGTGATAGAAAAGTAGCGAGAGGGAAAATATATAAAAAGAAGGAAACTCGAAATATTGGGGCAGTAAATAGATCATCAGCGATGTGAGATTCACATGTGACTTTACCCGTTCCCCTCCCCAACCCCATTTCTTAGTTATAAGAGGGAAATTGGAGGGAGGGGAGAGATGCCACACTACTGAGAAGTAAAGAATTTTTCAAAGCAATTTGAAGAAAACCTAATTTTGACTATTTGGGTGTTTTGATTGTTATTAACAATACTTAGTTGGGAAAGAGGAAGTACTCATTTGGGGCTCAGGTCTTCCAGACCAATCTACCTCTATTACAAGCAGTCTTGACCACTGGGGCCCTGGTAATGTGGCAAGCGATGGGAGGGAAGGGGCCCTGTCTGCTGTTTACCTTTAGGACAGTAAGAGGGTAAGCTGTAGGGAACAGGCTTCCCAGGGGGCTCAGCAGTAAAGAATCTGCCTGCCAAGCAGGGTCAGGAAGATCCCCTGGAGAAGGAAATGGCAATCCACTCCAGTACATCTGCCTGGAAAATTCCATGGCAGAGGAGCCTGGTGGGTTACAGTCCAGTGGGATATGGCTTAGTGACTAAATAACAACAAAAGTATAGGGGAGGGGAGGGAGAATAATCAGATAATAATCAATAGCACTGAGCATGTTGATACTGCTAGATAGAAAAATTAACTTGAAAACAAAAGTACCAATTCTGCTTTGTATTTACAGGAACAAGTCATCCTAAGGCTGGGGTTCTTGACCTTTTCTGAGTCATGGATCCCTTTAGCAGTTTGGTGAAGCCTATGGATAAATTCTCAGAATAATCCTTTCAGAATTAAGCAACAAAATACATGTGGTTATAAAAGCAATTAATGATATCAAAATGTATTTGTCAAAATATTTCAAAAAGTCATTAACATGTTAAAATGTATGCTTCTTTATAGACTCTTAAAATAATAAGATCCAGTGGTGAGTTTAGTAAGTACTGTGATTCCCAAGTCTTGGTGAACATGATATTTGCAGGAATTGCAGACAATGTGTAACATTCTGAGGTCTCCATTGGTGGCAAAGTCACAAGTAGTACCATTACAACTTGTGGTCGGTTGCTTGCGTTTATAATTGAAGGAAATGCTGAATTTCAGCTAGATGTTAAAAACAGAGATTGTCTTTTCCCCTTGAAGTTCATGGATGCTCCTGTTAAGAGCCCCCATCCTAAGGAAGTCATTTTCAGGCAACCAAGAAAATTCAGAATTGGAGAAGAAAGTCAGTCCTGACTAGTGCAGTGTCTGACCTCAGACTATTCCTCAAATCTTTTCATGAAGAAAATATTCAAAGAATCATTTTCCTAAGAGTTCCTTGCGACACTGGGCACAAGGAACTGTATGTTGAGACCTCTGTGTGGCGGTTGTTCAATTGCTCAGTCTTGTCCGACTCTTTACAAGCCCATGGACTGCAGCACGCCAGGCTTTCCTGTCCTGAGACCTCTCTCTGAAGACTGTAAAACAAATGCAGTCTCTCCTCTTTGGAGTGGAATGCCCTGATGGGGATGGTGGTGGTGCCAGATGGAAGATGGTAGGCTGATGATGTCTGACCCACATGTTAGCAGTACTTGGCCAATAAGACAGTGTCCAGTGGAGGTAGAATAGGCAGAAGAAAGGAAAGAAATGGGAAAAACCCTCAGATATCTTTGTTGGTCTTATTTGACTGATTCGTGAACTCATATGAGCATTCTTCAGCTGATAAAGAATCCGCCTGCAATGCAGGAGACCATGGTTCTATTCCTGGGTCAGGAAGACCCCTGAAGGAGGGATAGGCCACCCACTCCAGTATTCCTGGGCTTCCCTGGTGGTTCAGATGCTAAAGAATCCACCTGCAATGCAGGAGGCCTGGGTTCTATCCCTGAGTTGGAAAGATCCCCTGGAGGAGGGCATGGCAACCCTCTCCAGTATTCTTGCTTGGAGAATCCCCATGGACAGAGGAACCTGGTGGGCTACAGTCCATGAAGTCACAAAGAATCAGACATGGCAACTAAGCACAGCACAGCAGATGAGCATTCTTCTGGGGAAGCTCATAAAGCCATGGGGTGGGGAAGCCTCTGCTGGTTGAGTCCTGTATCAATAGAAATAGGTGATGCAGGCAGCACTGTCAACAGGTTTTATTGGTTACCTAACCTGGCATCCAAGTTCACCTTCCCCTTTCCTAATAGGACTCCTTACCTCATACTGCCTCCAACTCATCCCCCCACCATTTGTGATCTCTGTTGGGGGAAGCTTCAGGAGTAGGGCATGACCAACTTAAATCCATTATTGTGCTCTCTTCTCTGGCCACAGTCATTGATTCAGGGGTGGGCTTGCCACTTAAACTGATACAATCAAAATGACTTTCAGGACTCCCACTGGGGCAGGCTAGGAATGAAACACTTTCTTTTCCCCTGAATTGGAAGGGTAGAGATATGAAGCCTGAACCTACAATGGTCATTGGGCTACCAAAAAGGAAGATCAATTTGAGGATAAAGAGAAAGAGAAAGGCATAATTAATGTTACGTCAGAGAAATGAACCACAATCCCAGATGAAACAAATCTCAAAGTTCAGTCTCCAGTTAGATTTTCCATTAGGAGAATTAATGCATATCCTTCTTGTTTAAGCCAGTGTGAGTTAGGCTTTCTGTTACTTGTAGCTCAAAGCATCCTAAATGATAAAGCAGATTATCTGGCATAATTAAGCCAGTCATAAAGCACCACATTTTCCAAAGAATCTTTTAGCATTTTCCAAAGTTTTACCCAAACATCTACCACTCTGTCCTTTCTTCCGTGTTGCATCTTCAAGGGGATGACATAGGATGTGTGTCTCAGAGTCCAAACTTCCAAAGTGAATTCTCAACTTCATCACTAACTCATCTCATGACCAAAAGTAAGAAACTTTGCCTCTCTGAGCTTTAATGTCTTCATGTGTAACATTAGACCACAGATGTAAATGGTTGGAAAGTGAAAGTGAAATCACTCAGTCGTGTCCGACTCTTTGTGACCCCACAGACTGTAGCCTACCAGGCTTCTCTGTCCATGGGATTTTCCAGGCAAGAGTACTGGAGTGGGGTGCCATTTCCTTCTCCAGGGGATCTTCCCGACCCAGGGATCGAACCCAGGTCTTCCACACCGTAGGCAGATGCTTTTACCATCTGAGCCAGGAGGGGCTTTAATCCTCAAAGTCCCTTTTACTTAATGTATATCCAATCATATCACAAAAAGGAGGGAACTAGCCTCTTCTAAAAAGTCATCCCCGTTTGACTGATGGCTTGAAAAAGTGGTTACCTTTCTGGGATGCATTCATACTTGTGTTAATATTATAGAACTGAGGATTTTATGTGACCATGAATGTTAGTAGTCAAGGAAATATAAGACTATATTTAGAGATTTTCAGTCATTCATTCAATAAGTTCTATATACCAGGAATTGTAGTAGGCAGCAAGAATATGGAAATAAAAGATAGGCAGCCTTTGTCTCTAAGTGGCTCCCAATGTAGCAAGGAAGACAGCTAGACTGCTGTATACAGTTATGCAGGTTGTACACTGAACAACTCTGCGGTTGCATTTCATGCCAATTCTATGTGACAGCTCAAAGAGACAAACAAATAAAAATACTAACTATATATTTGTTGGGCAGCATATGCTCTGTGATCCCCTCTGTGTTGGAAAAGGATGTTGAGATATGTATCTATATCTATACCTTTAGACAATCTCTATAAAGAGACACGTGGAACTGTTCGCAGAAGTTAATTCTGAGAAGTAGAGCTAGAAGGAAGTTGAAATGGGGAAGAGGGAAACTTTACTCTGTACTTGATATCTTTTTGTCCTGTTTTATTTGTTCCCTACAAGACAAACTTATCATCTATCAAGATACAACTTTCAAACCTCAGCAACTGGAACCTAGCTAAATAAGTGCTCAGTAGAGATACACCTGTTCTGCAGCATCACAGAGGTAGGGCCAAGCCTGCCTGGTGTGATGGTTAATTTTACCTGTTAACTTGCATGAACTAAATGATGCCCAGAGAGCTGGTAAAACATGGTTTTTTGGCATGGCTCTAAGGGTTCTTCTGGAAGACATTAGCATTTGAATCTGTAGACTGAGCAGCAAAGATTGCCCTCATCCATGCAGGTAAGCATCATCCAATCCATTGTGGGCCTGAACAGAAACAAAAGGCAGAGGAAAGGAAAATTTGCTCTCTGCCTGAGCTGGGACATCCATCTTCTCCTGCCCCCCAGACATTAGTGCCCTTAGTTCAGGCTTTCGGACCCAGACTGAGACTCACAGCGTTGACTCCCCTGGTTCTCAGACCTTTGGACTCAGACTGAATTGTACCACCAGCTTTCCTATTTCTCCAGCTTGCAGAATTTCAACAACCACAATCATGTGAGACAATCTCCAAAACGTATAAATAAATATCTTATCAGTTCTGTTTCTCTGGAGAACCCCGACTAATACATCTGGGATGACAGGAGTCATTCAAGTAATGGAGGAGGCAAAGCATGTTTCAGAGAGAGGGAGCTGCATGGACAAGGTACAGAGGCAAGGGAGGGGGCTGTCGATCACAAACTGAAAACTTGGCATAGTTGCAGCATGGACAGTATATGAGAAAATGACAAGAGTTGAGACTGCAAAGATTATGCAGGGCTCAATATTTAATCGTATTAAGGCAGGTGGTATGGATCCACTGCAGGATTTCAAATAGGGGACTGACAAGTTTATACTTGGGTCCTAGATCACTCTCAGAGTAATAAGGTTAAAATGGAGACCACACATGTGGCATCCATACGCACACACATGCACACGTACACACCCATGTAAAACCTATATCAGAAATGTTAACGAACTTTTTACCTAGCCTTCCCTAGTTTTTCTTCCTTTGCTTTACTGTCTTTTTAGTATTCAAATCTTCAGTCTACTTAGCATTCAATCTACTTCAACCTACTTTGTTTGTGGTGGTAAGTTGCTTTGCTTTACTTCCAAACATTTAACCAATTGTCACAATACCATCGATTGAATAGTTAATTCTTTTTTTCACTTATCTAAAATACCATTCTTGTCATATATTAAATCCCTGTAGCCATCAGAGACAGCTTCTGAACACTTTCTTTTCAAGTAAGTGGTTTATTTTGTGTCATGTTTTTCAAAGCACTACAGCTTTATATTTTTTAATATCTGATAATTCAAATGTTCCCTTATTGCTTTTTTTCTCCAAATTGTCTTAACTAGTTTTATAAATGTATGCTCCCAGATTAACATTATAATCAGTTTGCCAAGTTCAAAAGAAAGAAAATCTCTGGGATTGTTTTGGAATTGCATTCAATATATAAACTATTTTGGGAAAAATTTAGCACTTTTACCACTATGAATTCTTAAATTCGTTAAATCTGAGATAGTAGACGAGTCTATCCTTCACTTTTTAAAGAGAATGATAATTTTTAATAGTGTGTTACGAAAAGTACAGAAGTAAATTATGTATTTGGTTTCCTCCCCACCCTGCACAATGACAACTTAAAATGATCATTTATCATGGAGGTTCAGAGTGAAAAATTCCAGTACTTTCTGAAATAACGAGGACAGCGCAATGAAAATTCCATGACCACCATGACACATTTCCTCATAAAGCCTTCCAGAAGTCAGTGAGACAGGTCCTGAAATAGTCTCACTTTTGCAGTAAACAGCTCCCCAGTCAAACAAAGTCACCCTACTACACTTTCAGATGAGAGTTCTTTTTTGTTTTTAAGAGATTTTTTGATATGGACCATTTTTAAAGTTTTTATTGAACTTTTTACAACATTGCTTCTGTTTTATGTTTTGTTTTGTTTTGTTTTTGACCACAAGACATGGGATCTTAGCTCCCCTCCAGGGATGGAACCTGCATCCCCTGCATTGGAAGGCAAAGTCTTAACCACTGGACTCCCTGGGAAGTCCCAAAAGTCTTTCTTTTTTCCCCGTGTGTGTGTGTTTTTTGTTGTTTGTTTGTTTGTTTGTTTGTTTTAGGTTTTCATAAGCAGCCCTTCCATGGAACTCCAAAATAGTGTTTCCTATGAATTGAGAAGTCTTAGCAGCCTGGAGACAAAAACACCCCGTATTTTAAGGAATCTTATTATAGTTTTATTTCATGCTAACTACTCTCCTGACTAGATGCTAAAACAACTTCATTCCCTGCAGCAAATCCTAGGGAGAGAAATGGTTCTCTTTAGGACTTTAACTGAGTATAATGACATCTGCCAAAAGAATGTTAGGAAAAACACACTGAGGGTCCGTGGCCAAATTCCATGGCAACAGCTGGTGAATCACAGGTGTTGTCAGGAAAGCCTTCAGCCTTGCTTAAATGTTCTGGAGAGTTCTTTATTATTTTAAACACCACGTTTGGAGAGTGCTTAATTTGCTCGAATTCAAACATTCCTCATGGGCAAAGTGCAATGTAAACAATGCTCTAGGAGAAAGTCATGTCAACCTAATTTGTTATTTGCAAACAGGGTGGTGAAAAACAAAGTGCTTAAGGATTTTCTGACAGTGATGTTGCCATTTCGGCATTTAGGAAGGTTATGCAGGAATAATATTCTCCTAGTTCACTCAAGCACAATGTGTGATCTATGACATTAGCTGGGGGAGATGGAGACTTCTAGACAGATTCATGCATCTGCCTTTGCAGAGGGGGATGAGATACCCAGCTAGAGGCTTTGGATGGTGGGCAACCTTCAGGGTGCAGGAGCATTTTGAAGGTACTCACATCTGCCTCATGAGCTCCAGTCCTAATCTCCAGTGTGGCCTAGGGTTCAGAAAGTGAAAAAAATCCCCCAGAAGCACAGAACCCATGGGCACTAAATGCCACTGCACACAAGAATATTCCTGAGTTGTCATCATGACAGAGCAGGGCTTTCCTTTCTGATTTAATCCAGTTCCTATTATCACATATGATTTCATTTATTCATTCCTTCATCTCTCAAGTATTTCGTAAAGAGCTTTTGAGGTCCAGGCCATTTGCTAAGGCAAAGATGCACAATGGGAACAGATATCATCCTTATCGGTGAGGGGCTGAGGGTGAGAGAAGGAGAGATGAATAACAGCAGCTACAGCAGAGGAGCAAGTGCTCCCAGAAGACAGAACTGGAAAGGATGGTTCAAGTCACAGATTTCTCCATTAGCCGTGTCAGTGCCCCACTGCCCCTCCAGGAAGAGCTTCAGCTGCATGACCTCAGCGATCAACCCCTGACTTCCTTCTGACCAGAGTGATTGGTCTGGGGATTAGCCTGTTATCCAAGCTGGGAGAGAAGACTCTCCTTTCTCTCTGTTCACCATCCAGGCCATTGAAGCCACTGTGACAGGAAAGAACAGTGCCAAGGCCCTGAGAGGAGCAAAGATGAGGGGGAGACATAGCCTCTTGACAGCATTGAGACCCGGGGCCAGCTCTACTTGGACCTTTCTGAGGTTTGAATATTTGACTCAATAACTCCCCCCCTTTTATTTTCTATGCTTGAGCTAATTTGAACTGAGACTCTGTCCCTTGTCACCAAGACTGCCATTTACTCCGCATACTAAAATATGGTAAAAATGGGGACTTGGAGAACATGATGGGGGATGGACGCACCAAACCCATTCTGGGGACCGGAAGGAGGCTTCCTGATGGAAACGGTACCGAAACAGATGCAACAGGCAACAATGGGACCCTGAGCTACTCTGCTTCATTGTTTTGTTCCCGTTTATAAAACAAACATGACTCCTTTTCTTTCCTTTTCTTCTCTGAGAAGTACATTACACACACACACACACACGCTTGAGGGGACTCTGTAAGGGTTGGTGGGCAGGGTCCTGGGATGAGCATTCAGTACTGTTCTCTGAGGATGGAAGCGACTAGGGAGCAGAAGTGCAGAAGGAAGTTGCCTCAGAGCTCAAGGGAGACACCTTTGCATGGTCAGGATGCCACTGGCACATCCATGGACGGCCAGGGTGCCAGTCGGCAAGCACTTCTGTCACTTAAGCAGATGGGAGGAGCCCCTCCCCTGTCCCACAGTGGTCACCAGCTGAGCTGAGCCCTTCTCTCCCAAGGACCACGCTGCTGGTGCTTGCTGCCACTTCCCCTACAACCCTCCTCCATCATCCCCTGAGGAAGAGGGGGAGGCCTTTCCTGAATGTTCAGGGGCCCAGCAGCTGAACAAGGCAAGAGATGGGCATTTCACCAGAAGGAACCAGAGGTGCCAGGGCATGAGTGCACAGAATGGCACGTTGTATCCAGAGGACTCCAAGTGCGGCCACCTTGGAGCTAGACTGCGTGTCATCAGTCACACAAATGTACACGACCTTGAAAGGATATATTGGGGAAAGTGTTCTGCGATTATAAAGTGCTCCACAGAGGCTATTTTCTATTTTGACACACTGCAGGGGTGTTTTGAGACCTAAATGAGATCACACTCCCATACAGTGGCTCTGAAGGTTGGGAAGGCCCAGTGCACATGCTAATTAACAGAGTTTGGGGTACAGCTGGGTTCCAGTTCAGACCACAAAGGAATAGTAAAAACTGAACTAACAGTGAATTTCTCTCAAATCCACACTATTAAATGTGTTTGTTGTAAACTATTTTAATTAAAATACTTCCTATCACCTCTTTACTGATAAATGAATGATTTCATTGTCTGTTAGAAATAATTTCCTGCTAACAAATTAATTAGACCACCAAGCTTCATACTTCAAGCCTGAGAGTTATTTTATTGATTTACCACATCACTAAACCCACTCAATATGACACTAAAGTATACACATGTATATGAATTTACATGTGTGTATGTGTGTGCACACGTATTTTTTGTTTTCAAATCTGTATCCTTTATCTTAGGACATCATTACTTCACTCCCAAAATGCTGCAAAGTTGTCTTAGTTGCTCATTCTGTTTGCCCGCATATTCATCATTCCCTACAGTTGCTCCAAAACCGAACATTCCACTTGATTTGGCTGTAATTTGCCTCCTTTAATTTTGAAAAGACATACAATAGAGACTAGCAGTATAATTATAAGAAAGGAAAAGGAAAATTATCATTTATTCCAGGTGCTATGATTGTTTACCTGCTGCTGCTGCTGCTAAGTCGCTTCAGTCGTGTCCGACTCTGTGCGACCCCATAGACGGCAGCCCACCAGGCTCCCCCGTCCCTGGGATTCTCCAGGCAAGGACACTGGAGTGGGTTGCCATTTCCTTCTCCAATGCATGAAAGGGAAAAGTGAAAGTGAAGTCACTCAGTCGTGTCCGACTCTTCACGACCCCATGGTCTGCAGCCTACCAGGCTCCTCTGTCCACGGGATTTTCCAGGCAAGAGTACTGGAGTGGGGTGCCATTGCCTTCTCCAATTGTTTACCTAGACACCCAGAAGAAGTAGCTGAAATATTATTGGCACTAGTAAGAAAAATTGGTAACATTGCTTACTATCCAATAAATACCAGAAGGACTACAGTTACCCCACCTACCTGAAAAACATTTGAAACAAACGGGAAACAGGAGGTCTTTAGGGGTATGATAGAGGTTCTGAGTACTGTTCCTTTGGGCTCCAAAGCATTCTAATTGTGACCACGGCCTCATTAAGTCTCCTGTGGAAAACATTCCTCAGTTCCTAGTCTCTCTTCTCTAGCTGGGGAGGCCCTGATTCAGCTCCAAGGTCAAGGTGAGACCATGACGTCTTACTCATTGTGATACCTTGAGAGAAGCAACTCAAAAATAAAAGTAGTGTATACAGATGCTTTCCTGCCCCCTTCCTCAGAATACCTTTTTCTTTCTCATCCATGAAGCAATGTGAGCATCTTAGGACAAGATCTTAACAGCATGTGCAGACCCTGGTTCTGCACACATCTACCTACCATCCCCTCAGCATGGTTTTTCCTGGAAAAAAGAATGGGCTCCCCTCAAGGAGCATTTAGGTCTCCACCTCTGCCAGATAACAACACTTGCAATGTTTAACAAAAGATTGTTTTCAGTTTCTACTTATCAAGTTCACAAAAATTTAAAGTTTTGGCATCCCCCAATATTGCCGAAGTTGTTATTATTGTTGTTGTTCAGTCTCTCAGTGGTGTTCAACTCTTTACAACCCCACAGACTGCAGCACACCAGGTTTCCTTGTCCCTCACTATCTCCCAGAGTTTGCTCAAACTCATGTCCATTGATTTGATGATGCCATACAACCATCTCATCCTCTGTTACCCCCTTCTCCTTTGCCTTCAATATTTCCCAGCATCAGGGTCTTTTCCAGTGAATCAGCTCTTTCACCAGGTGGCCAAAGTATTGGGACTTCAGCTTCAGTATCAGGCCTTCCAATTAGGGTTGATTTCCTGTAGGATTTACTGGTTTGATCTCCTTGTTGTCCAAAGGACTCTCATGAGTCTTCTCCAGCACCACAGTTTAAAAGCATCAATTCTTTAGCACTGTCTTCTTTATGGTTCAACTTTCACATCTGTACATGACTACTGGAAAAATCATAGCTTTGACTATATGGACATTTGTCAGTAAAGCAATGTCTCTGAATTTTAATACACTGTCTAGGTTTGTCATAGCTTTCATTCCCAGAAGCCAGTGTCTTTTAATTTCATGGCTACAGCCATTGTCTGCAGTGATTTTGGGGCCCAATATTGCAGGAGGGGCTTCCTCAGAGATAAGTCTTCAGTTTGTCTGTACTGACCTGGCTTGAGGCACACTTGAGCTGAGACCTTGAAGACCAGCAGGAGTTTACCCAGGAGGAGGAAAGGAGGGGATGGAGAATGGTCCTGGCAGAGAAAACACGAGGCGAGAGGGAGAACTCACTAGCAGGGAGGCACAGTGATGGGAACTTGCTGATTGAAAGTGACAAGGTGTAGATTAAGGATAGAAGTGGTAGGTCCAGATCACAGAGGATAAAAAGGACACTAAATTATCACTTCCCTTCATCAGACTTGCTTCCTATACTGTACATTGTAGATTCACAGGAAGACTTCAATGAGAAAATGCTCTTTTCCTGTCTAATTTGCATAATGTCTTTCTTGTCTCTGTTATTCCCCTCAACAGGAACATAGGTAATGATGGTGACAGCTACTAAGAAACCAAGAAAAATCCCATCCACCACAAACCCTATTCTTTCAAATCCTGGAATTTATAGCTCCTGCCATTAGAGCGAAACCATATAGGCGGCCAGAGTCAGACAGCTGGCATAGACTAGTGAGTTCTCAATCCTCCCACAGAATGGCTGGGCTTTTGTGGCTCCCCCTAAAGAATACAAACTTTCTCTCCATGAGCTTTTCCTCATAAGGCCATTGACTATGGCCATTGATAGAGTTAGACTGCCCAGGTTCCAAGTTGGTGATATGCACCAAGAGGCTTGATACATTAATCAATAACGTTAAATAGAAATTTTAACATAAGGCTATTAGTTGCAGCCATATACAAACATTTTTAATAGGAAGCCATCTGAATATCAGATGGGGGGCAGGTTTTTTAAAATTCTATCTTTCTAGGGAAGTCACAGAATGAAAAACTAACAATCTTATGCTTTAATATTTAACAATATGGAGAAATTCTCAAAGTGTATCAAGTGAAAACCTGAGTATCAAACAGTATATTAATTGCAATTTCCATTTGATGGCACACGTATGATGAATACACAGAACTCAGAAGTCAATACTTTAAAATATTAACATTAACTTTCTCTGAAAGATATGGCTCTGGGTGGTTTGCTTTTCTTGTCATTCTTTTCTGTTTTCTTCCAAGTGTTAAAAAATGTAATACTGTTACAGTTAGAGAAAAAGACCAAAAATATTCAGAAGAGCCTGTGTTTTACATGGCAAACACATTTTCCTGACTGGATGTGCATCTGAATCACATGGCGGTCTTTGTGCAAATAAACCAAGATCTGATTTTTCCAGAATGTTCCAGAAAAATGAAACATTTCTGTTAGAATTATCTGTCCATGTCTGTACTCGAGCAAGAAAACACAGACACAAATACACAACACTTTTTCTGTTGTGCTGCCCTACAATATTTGGGAGCTTGGCTCCAAGTCCAAAATTCCAGTTGCCTCCTCCAAAGCTGGGGGCCTCTTGCGTCTGTGAAACGCAAGCTGCAGCTCCCTCGGGACAGGACACTCCTCAACTTCCTGCCTCATTGCAAAGAAAACTGCCCTTGTGTGTACAGGCCACACCACCAGGGCAGAAAATGAGAACCGCTTGGAAAAACAGCAAGATGCCTGCCATAGTTTGTTTGGTGTCTCACAAAATAAAATCCATCTTTCTTCACCAGATGAGAGTCATTGCTTTCAGATGATTTGGAGGGGGGTGTCAGTCCCTGCTCTGAAACTGGAAAGCTGGCAAGTTTTCCAGAACTATGTTTTCATGGATAGGAGAACTTTATGAGAAAGAAATACGATGGCAGGGGACTTGATTTCTATAGAATTTGAATTTCTATAGTCTTCTGTAGATTCTTCCAGATGTTGATGAGATCTGTTCCATCAGAATCTCCAGGGATGGGGCCACTGGCCCCTACATTTTAATAAGATTTACAGACGAGTGTGATGGAGAGCAAAGTTTGAGAATGACTATAATGGCAATATGCCAAAGGGGGGTCTAGAGTAGAAAAACAGCAGCAGTTAAAGTACATGCAGCATTTGCAGTCATGATATTTAAATGCAGTCTTAAATTTTTTTTTTTTTAAAAGATTGTCTCCTTTGCTAGAAAGGGCTACATGCCATTAGTTCACTTCATTCACAGAATCCTCTCACAAGCTGAATAGGAACAATAAAGCAACCCCAAAGCACACCCAGTCACAGCCCTAGGATGCCACATAAATCAGCTCAGGGCAAGCTGGACCAAGCCGGGTGAGTGCTGCCAAAGCGAAACAGCCCGTCTGGTGACCAAACGCTATTTGCCTATTAAGTGCATGTGTTGACTTTTGTGTGTGCACCTAGAGAGTCCAGTCACCACAAACCCAAGGGTCAACAGCCACTTGGGAGCCTCTTCTGCACTGAACAAGTGCTGCGTTAAGTAAAACCAGGATTTGAACAACTTAGCATCCTACTAGAAACTACTTTTTGACGTTGCATGAACACGTGTGCTTATCTGGAAAGGGGGTTGAAACCCATGAGCAAGGTGGACTTATTAATAACACCCGTTTCACTCTCAGATTTATCCCAGTCTGTGGATATATCATGTGGTCACCTAACCTCAAGGTCAAAGTGATTGCACTTTGGCTAAGGGAGCATCAAGGAAGGAGAATGGTTAGTAACTCTCCCAAACAGCCATGAAGCAGTAACCAAACAGCACCCTTCACTTGGCAGACAGCAAAAACAACTGCCATCCTTTCTTCACACCCCTCTCCACTCACTGTATATATTTTTAACTCTTTCAGTTTCTTTAATATCCACCATCGTCTGAGCAGCCCAGGGCAGTAAATGTATGTCAATTTTCACTTTTCAGCATGCACGCTTTATTCCCAAATTACCCCAGTAACCCAAATAAGAAAGGAGAAAACGCACAAGAATTACTGTGGCCATCTGGAATGCATAATGTGGAAAGATCTGCAATACATTACATGGTCTGGAAAGTGGCTGGTCGAGTTCCAGAGAGTTAAGACAGACTTCAAAGTCTGGCTGTACATCAGTGAAACTGCTGATCAGCTCCGATATTTAAAGTGGGTGTAGATGAATGAATTTATTACAGTTTTTATCTCCTGGGCTCAGATGGGGAAATGGAATCATAGTCAGGTTTTCCTTTAATTTCGTGCTGTATTTTTTTTTCTTAGATTTTCTTTTTCTCCTCCTTAATACTGTACTCTGTCTTGATTTTTCTTTCTGGATGGAAGCATCCCTTCTTTATCTCTACTGTGAACCTGAAAACCAACTCATTTGTATGACAACTTAACTCCAGAGACTGGTGATCTGATCATGAGATGCTGTGCATAAAGGGTCTCAATTAAAAATCTATGTAACTTCCTAGTCTTTATTCTTTCTCTCCCTGATGGAGTAAGTCAATAGCTGGGATGTGAACTCAGCTGCATGGACATTATTTCTAAAATTGGATTGGGGTGATATCTAGTTGTATTTCCTGACTAGAAATACTTTATGAGTAAAACCTGGTCTCAATAAATATTTGGAAACACTTAATTTGAGGACTGCTGTCAGAAACTCCCTTTAGGAAGGGATGAAAGACTAGTTCTTTGGTCAACAGCCTGAAAATCCCCTTGAGAAACAAGCATCTTCTCATCTCTGCCAACTGGATTGCTTTTATCTCCATACAAATTTATCTTGACCCTTAAAAGAACCTCAACAAATAGAATCTTAAGCCAACTCCATAGCAAATGCCTGCACGTCTCCATCCTCAAGAGCTCTTAGGGTTACTTTTCTAAACTCTAAACACAATTCATTAGCTAAGAAGAAGCATTGCTTCGGATCTTTTATGGACTGAGAAGAAAAGAATTGTTTTTCACACACACACAGAAGAAAGAAGTACACCAAGAAGGGAAAGGTAATGTCTCATAATGGTCTACAATGACTGCTTTCCTTCTCTACTATGACAAATATGCATTGGAAATTTCTCAGATTTCTACAATAATTAGAGGAATAAAACATACCCAGAGTCCCTCCAAAATGTTTAGGACTAGCTCAGAACAAGATGATAGACTAGGGTTTCACTTCCAGGTGCCTCTCAAGCTCCTGGCCCCTTTTGCACTTTCAGGGAGCTCTTTCTCTACCTCCCTCCCCCAGGAGTCAAAGAACAAGATATTAATTCTTTAATGAGTTGACCCTCTGAAAAGCCTTTTGAATTTTAAACAAGAGTGGGCACATGGACTATATTTAACCCAAGAGAATGAATTTCTCAGTAGGACATGAAAAAAAAAATTGTGAGGGCATAGCGGGTCTTTGACGCTCTTCAAACTGTATCATGACAGCTTTTCTATACTCAGAGGATGATGTTAGCTAGAGTTCTGGAGATCAGTGAGCTGTTTGGATCCTTTTAGAAGAAAAACATAATTGAATATGCTTTCTCACCATGTGCTATATTCCCAGCTCAGTTATAATACTTAAAAACAGCTGACAGGTGTTCTTTATTGGTTTCCTTAAGGCTGTCATAACCAAGTGCCACAATCTGGATGGCTTAAAGCAACAGGAACGAGTTACCTCGCAGTTCTGCAGGCAAGAAGACTGAATTCCAGGTATGGGTAAGGCCATGTTCCCTCCAAAACCTTACAGAGTTGTCCTTGCCACTCCCGCCCTGGGTTTTCCTTGGCTCGTAGTAGCATAATTCCAACTTCTGCCTCTCATCACGAGATTCATGCCTCAAATCTCTGCATCTTCTTTCCTCTGTGTGTGTCTCTGTGTCCAAGTTTCCCCTTTGCATAGGACACCAGTAATCATGGTTGAGGGCACGTATTCATGATCTCATCTGAACTTGAGTATGCAGTATCTCGGTATCTGTGAGGGATTGGTTCCGGGACCTACGTGGATACCAAGATCCAGGGGTGCTCCAGTCCCTACCGTTGATCTCCCCTATCTCTGGATCTGCATCTTCAGATTCAACCCACCATACCCGGGGTCATATTTTCCGTCTGCAGTCGGTTGGATGGGTGGATGGGGTACCTGCAGAGGAGTGCTGGATGTGCTCTCAAAGATCCTATTGACTAAATGAAGTCATGTTCACAGGTACTAAGGGATGGTTAGGACTTCAGTATATTTTTTTGACAGTGGCACAGTTCAACACATACCATGCTCCCAGACCAGAACAACTGAAGAAGAAGTACAACTGGGAACATTTTCTACAGGCAGCCCTTTTAGCTCCTCCTTGTTGGAAAGAAGTGATTCAACCTTGAAAAGCCAAGGGCAAATGCCATGATAATTCTAGACACCCTAGATAGCTCTTGAGTAGTGAGATGACAGATCGCTTCATGTCTTCCGTATCTTCATGCCTCAGTTTTCAAGTATGTAAAACTTATCTGCCCTCCTTCCACAGAAGAAAGAGAACTGCTTAATATCCTGCATAACCAGCATATCCCAGCGGCAAACATTTGGCTGCTCCCTCTGTGAAACCTCCCCAGTTACTTCCACCTCATTCTTCAACTATTCTCTTAGGAAAAGAGACCCTGAAGAACTTGTATTTGGGAACTTGTATCTGTTGGGAATGAGAGGGGATCCAGAAGGTAAGAAAGAGTAACTGTTTTCTCCCCTGACCCACAGACTTGTTGATTCCCTGTCTAACTCAATACTTCCTCTTTGCTAATTTCACAAACTACATTCCCCTCTGCTCTGTAACTGACAAATCTCTCTCTATGATATTCTGATTTTTTTTTCACTCTTTACATGTTCTAAGGATTATTTAGCATGTGTGTGCACTAAGTCACTTCAGTCATGTCTGACTTTTTGTGACCCTATGGACTGTAGCCTGACAGACTCCTCTGTCTACTGGATTCTCCAGGCAAGAATACTGGAGTGGGTTGCCATGCTCTCTTCCAGGGGATCTTCCCCACCCATGGATCAAACCTGAGTCTCTTATATCTCCTGTACTGGCTAGAGGTCCTTTACCACCAGTGCCACCTGGGAAGCCCTTATTTAGCATCAGTTCAGTTCAGTTCAGTCGTTCAGTCGTGTCCAACTCTTTGCGACCCCATGAATCACAGCACTCCAGGCCTCCCTGTCGATCACCAACTCCCAGAGTTTACCCAAACTCATGTCCATCGAGTTGGTGATGCCATCCAGCCATCTCATCCTCTGTCTTCCCCTTCTCCTCCTGCCCCCAGTCCTTCCCAGCATCAGGGTCTTTTCCAATGCGTCAGCTCTTCGCATCAGGTGGCCAAAGTATTGGAGTTTCAGCTTCAACATCAGTCCTTCCAATGAACACCCAGGACTGATCTCCTTTAGGATGAACTGGTTGGATCTCCTTGCAGTCCAAGGGACTCTCAAGAGTCTTCTCCAACACCACAGTTCAAAAGCAATTCTTCAGTGCTCAGCCTTCTTCACAGTCCAACTCTCACATCCATACATGACCACTGGAAAAAGCATAGCCTTGACTAGATGGACCTTTGTTGGCAAAGTAATATCTCTGCTTTTTAATATGCTATCTAGGTTGGTCATAACTTTCCTTCCAAGGAGTAAGTGTCTTTTAATTTCATGGCTGCAATCACCATCTGCAGTGATTTTGGAGCCCAAAAAAACAAAGTCTGACACCAAATATGATATGATTTTAGGGCTAAAATCTGAAATATGCCCTGTTTCCACCCAAAAATATCCTCCCTAATGTACTGAATCTTAAGACCTGAGACTGCCCTGGAAGAGAATCCATCCTGTCCAGCTTAGGTACTCATCATGGTTCCTCGGGGCACACAGATTAGAGTTTCAGCTTGATATTCACAGCCCTCAATCACACAATCCATACCTAACCTTTCTGTCACTGTCTTTGTTTACATTGTCTCATATTCTCTATGTGCTGGTAATGCAGATTATTCATCTTTCCTATTCCATACACATTTGTCCCCTTCTTTTACTAAATGTTATTTAAGGCATTCCACTTGCTGGCATGCTGCACTCCGTGGGGTCACAAAGAGTCAGACATGACTGAGTGACTAAACAACAACAACTTACTGTAAATCCCTTTAGCCATAACACCCATTTAAATTTTGCATATTTAAACCCTTTAAGGTGGGCTTCCTCAGTGTCTCAGAGGTTAAGAATCCCCTGCAATGCAGGAGCCACAGGAGACGCAAGTTTGATCCCTGGGTCAGGAAGATCCCCTGGAGAAGGAAATGGCAACCCACTCCAGTGTTCTTCCCTGGAGAATTCCATGGATAGAGGAGCCTGGTGGGCTACAGTCGATAGGGTTGCAAAGAGTCAGACACGACTGAAGCAACACAGCACACAACTTTTACGGTGCACTGAGATGACCCTTACCTCTCTTCCAGTTGGAATTCATTTGTCTGAACAATCACTCACAACATGTGGATCTACACTAGCATGCTCTATTTTGCTGGAGTAATTTATACTAATCTTCTACCACCACCCTTTACCACTCTGAAATCCTACGAAATAGAAACTTCAACTCATCCATCTTAACATCCTTACTATGAACTGTAACTCACAGCTTGTGCATAATATATGGTTATAAATGCTTTAGTCCAGTTCTGAATAAGATTCAGCTCAGGCTTTGATCTCTGTTTCTAACACAAACTACACCAAGTTATTGACATTTTATTAGCCATTTATACCTTAGCATAAATGTGGTTCCAACCCTTTATGAGATTGTTATAAATATTACAAAACATGTGTGCATGATGACAGGGTTGGAAAGCAAAACTGAGATGATAAAGGGTTCCATTGATAAAAATTCCCTTCCACTGTCTTAGGAGGCATGAACTTCATCAAAGTGTGTGGCTCATTCTGCTGCCTCTGAACTTTGACCAGGGTAGATTCAGAACAAAAATGTTGAAAAATAAACATTTTTTTTTTCAGTAACTACATTTTGGTATCTCTCATCAGGCCCCTGAATCACCCTTCTTTCTAGCAAATTTTTACCCAAAGAGCTCTCACCCAGTAAGTGGTTTCTTCCTATTTGAGAAGTTCTCCATTTCACTCTCACACTGTTCTTGATTTCTGCACAAATTCCTTCTTGTGGAATTGTCTTGCTAATAGAACGGGAACTTTCCTGTGGATTTGCACTCAATCTTTAGGACAAGTTTCACATGATATCATGTTCTATAGGAACTTAAATAGAGATTCAGAGTCCTCCCTGTGGTCCAAATTATCTGGTGGTATATAATTCACATGCATTTGCTTTCAAAAACCACCAGGTTTTTGAAACCAGGTTCAAAGGAAAGTCACATTACCACACAGAGTGACCTTGTGGAAGCACCAAGGACTTCCGAATGACAGTACCAAGTGATGACAAAAGAATCTGCCTTCCACCTGGGCAGCTGATGACCCTTTCGAAGGCTTAGATCCCTGCCTTTTATCTCATCCCAAGTAAATTCCTTTCCTAGCTGAGCATGTTCAAATACAGACATGGAAAGGGGTGACCATCAGATCCATACCATCAGATGACCTCAAAACATCTAGAATGAATAGTTCAGTGGGAAGGGCAAAGCGCTTGAAGCCAGTCACGGCCTTAGGGTTTGTGAGCCTCAGTGGTTCCATAGTGGGATGAAGAAGGCCCTTGATCCCACAGATACGTGTTTAGAAGGTAAGCAAATTGCCAAACACACAGTCAAGGTCATAGGAAGTGCTGAAAATATATTCTTCCCCATTCATCCTACTGTTCCTATTCTCATTGACTCTACCTGTAAGTAGGGATTCTACATCAGTGGAAACATCTATCTTAGAATTTCACTCTTCTGATTAAAATGGATAGAGCAAACCCTCCTCATCCAAGACCCTCACATCTCGTGCTGTTTCCCTCCAACCCATGAGCCCATGCTACAAACACCAAACCACCATTATTAATTTTCTCCCCCACTTCTCAGGCTTCTCACCACAACTTAGAGGGAAAAAAGACTGAAGAAAAGATTTCCAACATAAAAAACTGGCAAGGGACTTTTAAAAAACTAGCAGAGCTTTTCAATAGAGCATTCTACGATGACGGCAATGTTCTGTGTCTGCACTATCCAATGCAGTAGCCACTAGTCATATTTAGCTAGGGTGAATAAAGAACAGAGCTTTTCGTTTAATTCAATTTTAAAATTTAATTTTAATTAATGTAAATTAAACAGGCAGGCGGCTACCATACTGGATGCCAGATATAGATCAATTCTTCTCAAGCTTCAGTGCACCTAATGCTCATGGGGATTCATGCAGGTTTTGATGTAACAGGTCTGAAGCAGAACCTGAGATTCTGTATTTCTAAGACATAATGCTGATGCTGCTGGACCAGAGACCATACTTTGAGAAGCAAGGATGTAGCTTATATTATGCAAAGAGCAGGTTTTCAGGAAAAGATAGCAACCTGAAAACAGCAGAGAAAAGATATGAATAGGTGATTTACAAAATAGAAAAGCCCAAATGTTATTCATCATATGAAGATGTCCAAACTCACTAGTAATCAGTGATGACAAGAAAAAACACCATTGTGTCACTTAATAACTATAAGACTGGCAATGGTTAGAAAGCTGGATGTCACCAAGTATTGATGGGGATGTGAGAGTACAGGAGTGTCACATCCTGCTGATGGATGGATGGATGGGCTGGCAGCCATTTTGGAAAGCAATCTCAAACAATTGATTTAAATGAAGTACTTGCATACTCATGACCCAGCTATTAATTTCCTTAGTATGTATCCCAAACGTCTCATACAGGTTGTACAAGAAGATTATGACAAGGAAGCAGAGTCGAGTTAGACATCCATCACTGGGACAGTTCAGTTCAGATCAGTCACTCTGTCATGTCTGGCTCTTTGTGACCCCATGGACTGCAACACGCCAGGCTTCCCTGTCTATCACCAACTCCCAACGCTCAAACTTATGTCCATCGAGTCATTGATGCCCTCTAACCATCTCATCCTCTGTTGTCCCCTTCTCCTCCTGCCCTCAGTCTTTCCCAGCATCAGGGTCTTTTCAAATGATTCAGTTCTTCCCATCAGGTGGCCAAAGGATTGGAGTTTCAGCTTCAGCATCTGTCCTTCCAATGAATAGTCAGGACTGATTTACGGACGGACTGTAGGATGGACTGGTTGGATCTCCTTGTGGTCCAAGGGGCTCTCAAGAGTCTTCTCCAACACCGCAGTTCAAAAGCATCAATTCTTCAGTGTTCAGCTTTCTTTATAGTCCAACTCTTAACATCCATAAATGACTACTGGAAAAACCATAGCTTTGACTAGACAGACCTTTGTTGACAAAGTAATATCTCTGCTTTTTAATATGCTGTCTAGGTACATCATAGCTTTTCTTCCACAGAGCAAGTCTTTTAGTTTCATGACTTCAGTCACCATCTGGAATGATTTTGAAGTCCCAAAAAACAAAGTCTCTTGCTGTTTCCATTGTTTCCCTATCAATTTGCCATGAAGTGATGGGACCAGATGCCATGATCTTGGTTTTCTGAATGTTGAGTTTTAAGCCAATTTTTATACTCTCTTCTTTCACTTTCATCAAGAGGCTCTTTAGTTCTTCTTTGCTTTCTGCCATAAGGGTGGTGTCATCTGCATATCTGAGGTTATTGATATTTTTCCAAGCAATCTTGATTCCAGCTTGTGCTTCCTCCAGCCTGACATTTCTCATGATGTACTCTGCATATAAGTTAAATAAGCAGGGTGACTATATATAGCCTTGAGTATTCCTTTCCCAATTTGGAACCAGTCTGTTGTTCCATATCCAGTTTTAACAGTTGCTTCTTGATCTGTATACAGATTTCTTATGAGGCAGGTCAGATGGTCTGGTACTCCCATCTCTTGAAAATTTTCCAGTTTGCTGTGATCCACACAGTTAAAGGCTTTGGCATAGTCATTAAAGCAGAAGTAGATGTTTTTCTGGAACTCTTTTGCTTTTCTGATGATCTAACAGATGTTGGCAATTTGATCTCTGGTTCCTCTGCCTTTTCTAAATCCACCTTACTATCCAAGATGGCAGATTAGAAGGACATGCGCTCTTCTTCTCCTGCGAGAACTCCAAAATTATAACTCATTACTGAACAGCTGGCAACAGGAGAATGTTGGATCCCACCAAAAAGAGATACCCAACACCAAAGGGCAAAGGAGAAGCCTCAACAAAATGGTAGGAGGGGTGAAATCACGTTTAGAATAAAATCCCATTCCTCTCAGAGAACTCAAACAAAACCTTGTGCATACCAGGAGAACCCCCAGAAACTGAGCCAGACCTGCCTTTGAGTGTTTGAGTGTCTCCTGTGGAGGTATGGGTCACCAGTAGCCTGCTACAGCAGCAGGAACTCTGGGTGCAGCAGACCTGGGTATAGCATAAGCCCTCTTGGAGGAGGTCGCCATTAACCCCACCACAATGCCACCAGAACTTACACAGGACTCAGGGAACAAACTCTTGGAGGGCACAAATAAAACCTTGTGTGCACCAGGGCCCAGGAGAAAGGACCAGTGACCCCACAAGAGACTGACCCAGACTTGCCCATGAATGTCTAAGAGTCTCCAGCAGAGGTGTGGGTCGGCAGTGGCCTGCTGCAGGGTTGGGGGCACTGAGTGCAGCAGCGCCTGCCCGGACCTTTTGCAGGAGGTTGCCATTATCTTCATTACCTCCACTATAGTTTGGCCTCAGGTCAAACAACAGGGCAGGAACACAGCCCCACCCATTAATAGAAAATTGGATTAAAGATTTACTGAGCATGGCCCATCAGAACAGGACCCAGTTTTCCCCTCAGTCAGTCTCTCCCATCAGGGAGCTTCCAGAAGCCTCTTATCCTTATCCATCCCTGGGACAGTGGATGGTAAAATGTGGTAGGTGCACAGCATGGGATGCTATCCAGTATTTGGAAGTGTTATTTGTGATGTGCCTGTAGCAATGTGGATGGGTCTTAAGATGATATCATTGAGTGAAAAAATATGAATCAGAATGAGACATACAATATAATATTATGTTCATAAATGAAAATATCTGTTATAAAATCACAAGTCCTGTTTTGAAAAACTATATTTTAAATATATATATTGTATATGATGAGTGAAAAGGCAAAATAGGAATATGGAATGAGTATATGAAGGAGAAATGAAGCCAGATAGGAAATGACATGGCCTGTGAAGATGTGGTGGGTAGCAAAGGAGAAGTCTTGGATTCAGTACCCCTGACAAGCTGGTTTCCGTGCCCTGACCAGACTCATCTCCTATTGTGTTGTCCAGGTCATTCCTGCCTAAATGGCCAAAAAAGTAATTCTATTGCTGTCCTCCAGACACACCCGGGTCATTCCTTCACAGAATACTTTCCAAGAGTGGAATCTCCCTAAGCCCCTGATCCATGGGAACCCTGGGCTGTTTCCTTTGGGAAATCTCCCCTGACATCCAAACCAAAATGAGCACCTTTTTCTCTGAGATCTGCCATACCTATGTTCGGCACCTCTGATTTGGCATTGATCACATAGAGATGTGCATCCTTGGTTGCCATTTTGTAATGATGCAAAATTAAACAAGCGGCTTCCCTGGTGGCTCAGAGGTCAAGAATCTGCCTGCTGGTGCCGGAGACTCCAGTTTGATACCTGGTTTGGGAATATGCCCTGGAGAAGGAAATGGCAACCCACTCCAGTGTTCTTGTCTGGGAAATTCCATGGACAGAGGAGCCTGGAGGGCCATAGTCCATGGGGTTGCAAAAGAGTTGGACATAGAATAGCAAATAAACCACAACAGCAAAAAACAAACAAAGGCACAGCCAGGGCACCAACAACAACAAAACCTGTCCCTGGAGCCTGGAAGTTCCTGGAAAACAAGGTCAGTGTCTGAGTTTTTTTCATGACCCTCATCAGGGTCTATCACTATATATTTCAGAGACCAGCTTTATGAGAATTGACTGATTTGGTTAACTTTCATCTTAAAAACTATTCTTTTATGCAAAGAAAGTGCAGTATTTACCTCTCATCTGGAAGGTAATGTGCTTGAAAAGAGAATTCAGAATTAAGTCAGAAGCATGTAGAAAAATAGGGTTTGCAGACCAATATCACTGGTGATCCTTATAAATACTTTTATATTCATTAAGCTAAAGCAATAAAGATAAGACACTTAATAAAGATAACGTCAACAGAACTTTATATATCCTAAAATAAACATGATGAACACTTTGTTCAGTTAATCACAATTTACCATTGCTTATTGTCCAGTATCTTTTCTGGCAATCTTTCTTTAGCAGTTTTAATGTGTTACTTGTAAATTTGACATTCTTTGTTTATAAACAGTGGGTATGATAATAACTACCATTTGTTGAGTATCTACTGTATTTCCAATGATACAGACTTGAGCTCATTTTTCTCCTTACAAACCTGTACATTTTATGGCTGAGGAAACAGAAGGTCAAAAGCAATGAAATAACTTCTTGAAGCCCATCCGTTAGTCATCAACCAAACAAACCTGGTTTCACACCAGGTTCATCTGACTCCCCGGTCCAAATCCTTTCCATAATCCACTCTGCCAAGGAGTTTCCTAGTGTGTCTGATTCTCCAAGTGAATGTCTGTTTGATATTATTACTCTGAACAATTAAGTCATATAAAGAAGTGGCCCATGATTTACATAAATCAGTGACTCTCAAATGCACTTCTAGAACTTATCTGTGATTTACTGCTGAATTGGTCAAGGGATATAGTTTTTAAATCTTCCAGATAACTATAACGTGCAGCCAGGGTTGATAACCACTGGCACAGATTTAGGATGGGTGCCCAGATATAGGCCTACATATGCTGAAATAGGAAAGGATTTGTATAGTAAAGTTGCCCTCTTGTACAGCACAGGGAATATGGCCAATAATTTGTAATAACTATAAATGGAGCATAACCTTTAAAAACTGTGGATTACTATATTGTATATCTCTAACTTATGTAATAGTATACACCAATATAAAATATAATTATATTAATTATACTTATGTAATATTATATACAATATAAAATTTTTAAAAAAGAGATAAATGTTTGCTGGCTTTATACAAAATTTAAATAAAGATATAATACTATAAGTGTAGTATTTTAAAGCTGAAAAATAAGGTTGCCCTCAGCACTTTTCCCTAAATTAAAGGAAATCAACCTTGAATATTAATTGGAAGGACTGATGCTGAAGCTGAAGCTCCAATACTTTGGCCACCTGATGTGAAGAACCGACTCATTGGAAGAGACCCTGATGCTGGGGAAAATTGAAGGCAAAAGGAGAAGGGGGTGGCAGAGGATGAGATGGTTGAGTAGTATCACCAACTCAATGGACATGAACTTGGGGAAACTCTGGGAGATAGTGAGGGACTAGGAAGCCTGATGTGCTGCAGTCCATGGAGTCACAAGAGTTGGGCGTGACTTAGTGACTGAATAACAACAACAGAGACAAGCCTGTGACCTTTTTTCCCTATATAGTGATTAATTTTCTCTCAGCTTTCTCTGGCTTCTTCTTACCTTTTTGACATAAATATCAAAACAGGAAATGATTTCTCTGTTTAGACTCTGGTAAGTGCAGAGCTTCGTGCTAAGCCACTTCAATTGTGTTGGACTTTTTGCGACACTGTGGACTGTAGCCCACCGGGCTCCTCTGTCCATGGGATTTCCTAGGCAAGAATACTCACACATCCTTTTCCAGGGAATCTTCCAGACCCAGGTATCAAACCCATGTCTCTTAATCCCCTGCAATGGCAGGTGGGTTCTTTACTACTAGTGCCACCTGCAGAGCTTCAGAGCAGTGGCATTCTCAGGACTGCCTTGGTCAGGGTAGCCTAGGTGCTATAACCAACCACGCCACATCTCCATGGCTTAATATGACAGAAGTTTGGTTCTCCTGCTCATACGGTTCAGCAGGCAGCCTTCCACAAAGGGACTAGGGACCCAGGCTGTCCACCCCTTGGCCGATTTCTACAGCCTCTAACCCCTCTGCTGGATCCTTTCTATCTGGTTGGCAGATGGGGAAGAGAAGTGCATCAGAGAGTCCTATCTTATGAGGGAACATTTTACTTGACCAAGACTGGAGAGTTACATGTCCTTTCTACTAACATTGCTGCTTAGTTCAACTCAAGGTCACTTATGACCTTCAGATGTTTCCCTGTGACTTTCATCGAGGATGTCTTATCTTCTCTTAAAAAAAAATTAATGTAATATTTATTGAGGACTCACTGTCCTATCAGTTCAGTTCAGTTCAGTCGCTCAGTTGTGTCTGACTCTTTGCGACCCCATGGACTGCAGCATGCCAGGCTTCCTTGTCCATCACCAACTCCCAGAGTTTACTCAAACTCATATCT
>NW_011494629.1:7343358-7344591 GCF_000754665.1 Bison bison bison
GGACTGGTTGGATCTCCTTGCAGTCCAAGGGACTCTCAAGAGTCTTCTCCAACACCACAGTTCAAAAGCATCAATTCTTCAGCACTCAGCTTTCTTTATAGTCCAGCTCTCACATTCATACATGACTATTGAAAAAACCAAGGCTTTGACTAGAACAGACCCTTGTTGACAAAGTAATATCTCTGCTTTTAAAGATGCTATCTACGTTGGTCATAGCTTTTCTTCCATGGAACAGGCATCTTTTAATTTCATGGCTGCAATCACCATCTACAGTGATTTTGAAGTCCAAAAAATAAAGTCTGACATTGTTTCCACTGTTTCCCCATCTATTTTCCATAAATTGATGGGACCATATGCCATGATCTTAGTTTTCTGAATGTTGAGTTTTAAGCCAACTTTTTCACTCTCCTCTTTCACTTTCATCAAGAAGCTCTTTAGTTCTTCTTCACTTTCTGCCATAAGGGTGGTGTCATTTGCGTATCTGAGGTTATTGATATTTCTCCTGGCAATCTTGATTCCAGCTTGTGCTTCTTCCAGCCCAACGTTTCTCATGAGGTACTCTGCATATAAGTTAAATAAGCAGGGTGACAATATACAGCCTTGACGTACTCCTTTCCTGATTTGGAACCAGTCTGTTGTTCCATGTACGGTTCTAACTGTTGCTTCTTTACCTGCATACAGATTTCTCAGGAGGCAGGTCAGGTGGTCTGGTATTCCCATCTCTTTCAGAATTTTCCACAGTTTATTGCGATCCACACAGTCAAAGGCTTTGGCATAGTGAAAAAGCAGAAATAGATGTTTTTCTGGAACTCTCTTGCTTTTTCCATGATCCAGCGGATGTTGGCAATTTGATCTCTGGTTCCTATGCCTTTTTTTAATCCAGCTTGAACATCTGGAAGTTCACGGTTCAAGCACTTTTGAAGTCTGGCTTGGAGAATTTTGAGCATTACTTTACTAGGGTGTGAGACAGAGTGCAATTGTGTGGTAGTATGAACATTTTTGGCATTGCCTTTCTTTGGGATTGGAATGAAAACTGACCTTTTCCAGTCTTGTTGCCACTGCTGAGTTTTCCAAATTTGCTGGCATATTGAGTGCAGCACTATAATAGCATAACCTTTTAGGATTTGAATTAGCTCAACTGGAATTCCATCACCTCCACTAGTGTTGTTTGTAGTGATGCTTCCTAAGGCCCACTTGACTTTACATTCCAGGATGTCTGGCTCTAGGTGATCA